>NC_142936.1:88469822-88477322 GCF_046866305.1 Octopus bimaculoides | reverse complement strand
TAAATTTATATCGTAAAGAAAACCACTGGTCAAGTGCTGAAAGTGATACTTTTGAATTCAAAGCTAGTAGAGGCTGGTTCGAGAAATTTAAGAAGAGAAGTGAAATACACAGTGTAATTAGGTATTGAGTGGCGGCGAGTTCGAACAAGGAAGCGGCTGAGAAATTGTGATTGAGTTTAGTTACTTGATAAAGGAAGGAGGTGACCCACCCACCCCAACAGGTGTTTGACGGGGATGGAATAGGATTATTTTGGAAACGAATACAAAATAGGACCTATATCACTAAGAAAGAAAAAGCGTTGCCAGGGCACAGACCAATGAAAGATAGACTCAGTCTTTTGCTATGCTGCAACGGAAATGGCGATTTGAAGGTCAAGCCATTGCTTGTTTACCATTCCGATAATCCGAGGGTTTTCAAAAGAAACAATTTTATGAAGAGTAAATTGTCTGTTAATACGGCTAATAATACGGGCTAATACTAAGGCTTGGTTAACCAGACAATTTTTTCATTGTGTGGATTCATGCAGTTTTTGCCCCGAGTGTTAAAAAATATCTCCAAGAAAAAAAAACTTGCTACTAAAATGTCTTCTTTTGTTAGACAATGCTCCCGCTGACCCTCCAGTTTTGGAGGATAACTTAGTTGAAGAGTTTGATTTTATTCAGGCCACATACCTGCCACTTAACTCAACTCCTCTAATACAACCAATGGATCAACAGGTCATTGTAAACCTTAAGAAACTTTACACAAAAGCTTTGTTTCGAAAGTGCTTTCAAGTCACTAATGACACTCGGTAAAATCTCAGAGAATTTTGCAAAAATCATTTCAAAATCCTTATATCTTTATTGCCCACAAGGGACTAGACAGAGAGGGGAGAAACAAGGGCAGACAAGCGGATTAAGTCGATTACATCGACCCCAGTGCGTAACTGGTACTTATTTAATCGACCCCGAAAGGATGAAAGGCAAAGTTGACCTTGGCGGAATTTGAACTCAGAACGTAACAGCAGACGAAATACCGCTAAGAATTTCACCCGGCGTGCTAACGTTTCTGCCAGCTCGCCGCCAATATCCCGAATTCTGTTAATCTTATTGATAATGCATGGAACCAAATGAGTTACAGAACCAATGAGGAAACATTGGCCAGACTGTGTACCAGAATGTGTCTTTAAGGGGTTTGAGACGGCTTCAAGTACTATTGCTTTCGAGGAAATTGCTAGAGTTGATGATATTGTCTCCGTGGGAAAAACTATGGGCTTGAATGTCGACAGTGAAGATATTGGAGAGCTGGAGGAAGACCGCAGGACTGACCTTACCACCGAAATGAATAGCAAAAGACATTCGTTGAGAAAATGTCTTCTGAGGAGGAGGAGGAGGAAGGAAAGGAGGGTGTCCCAAGTTCTTTAACCAAAGAAATTTTGGCTAAATGGGGTAATGTTCAAACTTTTGTGGGAAAATATCACTCTAATTCAGTGGTAGCAAATAGAGCAGTAAACCTTTTCTATGACAATGTCATGTCTCATTTTAGAAAAGATTTACAACGCAGTCAAAAACAATTAATATTGGACAGGTTTTTACTGACATAAATAAGAGAAGAAACCCTAGAGGAAGATTTACCTGGGCCAAAGAGACCGAGAAGGGAAGAAGCCCCCGAAAGACAGTTACTAGCAGTTCTTTACAGAAGGCGACTCCCTTTCCAAGAAACAACATACTTTTGTGTGTTATCTATAGTTTGAATAAACGTTTTTATGCTAAAATATATAGTGTAAGCATGTATATAAACATTCTTGTGGGGATTAGAAACGAATTAATCTTTTTTACATTAATTGCAAAGGGGAAAAATTGATTTGGTTCTCGGACATATCGGTTTTAGAACAGACTTTCAGAAGAAATTATTGCCGAGAACCGAGGTTGTTGTGTATATATATATATATATATATATATATATATATATATATATATATATATATATATATATATATATATATATACATACATATATACATATATATATAACCTTATTCAATCCTTTCAAGTCGATTCCTAGATATACTTTGGAATTTATATACATATACAAGAGCAGGAGAATTATAGGGAAGGAGGGCGAAGGACGTGAAGAGAAGCGGAGGAGCATGGACTAAAAGGGGAGGGTGAGGAGAAGCGAAAGAGGAGGGGTACGAAGAGGAAAGGAGGAAAGATGGAGAAAAGGAGGAGTGGAAGAAAACTTTTCCGAAAAATCTTTTCATTTTTCTAACTAAGACATCATCTATATGTTTTTTAATGACCGGTCACCTGCTGAAATAGTCATCTCGATGTTCTGAGAACGGAAGGGAACATTAATTACTTGCTTTTTACATACTCTTTATTGTATTATTTTCGTTTAACTTTCCAACATGAAAAAAAGTACATTTAAAGAAAAGAGTCGTGGACAAAAGAGAAAACGCAAGTGCCTCCCCTTCTACCGCGTCGTTCTGCAAATCAACTCTTATTGCCGGTAGTAAGAAATGTGACTTGAGTTTTCCTGAAAAAGAGATTAAAGATGCACCTTACTGTTTTGCCAATTTTCAACGATAGCGACAAGTACAAAAATATCACACCCCAAGAAAATCAATTTGAGCGTCTTGTCTCTGCACTTAGCATGCAAGATTCTTGGTGTGAACTCGTGTGTTGAGAAAGATCTCGCCGTATTTCGGGAGAGTCAGAATGCTAGTAATAATCACACGCTCTAATCCCATTTCACTGTTTTATTATTAGCTGTAAATTGGTGAATCATTTAACCAATTAAACTAATCGATCGATTGATTAGTCGTTTAGCTAAGCTTGCCAAAGTACTTTCATCTCCATTCGCAATCTCATCAATCGCAAGCTCACCGCGCATACAGGCCTGAAGCTGGGCTGGATTAGAGAGGGTATGTCACCAATGACTTCGCAAATGGCGACAAACGGACTTTGACATATGTAGTTGACTGGATGATTAACCTGACCATTAATCAAACAAAGTTGATTGGTAAACTGGTTAAAAATAATGACAACAACAGTAACGTCTATCATCAGTAGCCACAGCCATAACAAAAACAACTTCTTACAAACTCAAATCACATTCGTTATTTGTTTGGGTAACTCAAATCTGGATTGTCTTAGTAGTCGAAACAGCGGCTAAGCTAAATCATGCCAGACCTAATCCTACTTACACGAGAAGAAAAAAGAAAACTTAGAAGAGGCATCATTTATAAATGTGTAGACAAAGAAGAAATTAGAAGAGTTTATAACAAAAATAGAGAGGTGCTTGGAAGATGTGTACAACGAAAGGCAATATATACGGCTGGTCTCGTTTATAGGGAGACGTGTAAATGAGGTGATATAAAGCAATGTGCAACTATCTATCTATCTATTCATCTTTGTTTCTTTCTTTCTATCTATCTATCTATTTATCTATCTTTTTATATCTATCTATCTCAGTCTCACTATGCATCTAATCTCTTTTCTTCCAGATGATGGTCCCTTGTCCGAAACGTTATGACGCCCTTTCTCAACTGAACAAGCGTTAAACTATTAACATATCTGTGACGTTCGTTCCTACCGTATTCTTAATATTTGTACTTGGGGTATATGCAGATACGCACACACACATCTATATGTATACATATATATAACGACATGTCTATATGTTTATATGTGTTTGTATATACACATGTCATCATTAAGCGAAATGTGTTGAATAGGCTTTTCAGATGAATGTATATATGTGTGAATGTGTTAGAGCGGATGTGTGTGCGTTCACGCGCGCGTGTGTGTGTGTTCTTGCGTGCTAGCGTGTATATGTATGCGTGAGCATAAATATATAGTGAGTGATATGGAAACAAGTCGTTTGATAGGACAAGAAGAATATGTGATTGATTAAGTATGTGGAGATTATAAATAGAGGAGATCAAATAGGAGAATTTGAAAATGGGTAGGGATTTAACAATTTTCAAAGTTCCCTTTCAAAGAAATAAGGCAAATCAAAATGCCAAAATTAAAGGGCGAGCTGCGGCAGAGTGAGAGGGAACTTTCCAATCTGTTGGCAAAGCGTTGGTTGGTGATTATCGGAATGATGGCGGCGGGGCGGGTGTAAATATTGAAGATGAAATAAAGTGGGTGGAATAGAAATTCAAAAAGGGGTTTTGAAAATAAAATGTTCAAGTCATATATACGTTTGTGTGTGTGTGTATATCTATATATATATATATATATGTGTGTGTGTGTGTGTGTGTGTGTGTGTGTATACATCTTTCACTCTTTTTAGGTATCCATGTATGTGTCTGTCTGTGTGCTTGTGTAATACATACATATGTATATGTATATATGTATATATATGTATATATCTATATATATATATGTATGTATATATATAGATATGTATGTATGCATATATATGTGTGTGTGTGTGTATTTATGTATACAAAGATACGTAGACACATACATACACACACATACACACACATACACACAGACACACACATATATGCATAGATAGATAGATAGATAGATAGATAGATAGATAGATAGATAGATAGATAGGTAGATAGATAGATAGATAGAGAGGCAGACAGGCAGGTAGGCAGACAGCCAGGCGGCTTGTTATATATACATATTTGTATATGCATACATATTTCTTTCAATTTATCTCTCTTTCACTTTCTCTCTCTCTCTCTCTCTCTCTCTCTCTCTCTCTCTCTCTCCACACACACACACACACACACACACACACACACACACACACACACACACACACATATATACACACACACATATATATATATAAGCTTGTAGAAGAAAGAGATTGTTAAATAATTATTTATTTTGAAAAGCGTGCAGGCGCTTGAATTGTACATATGTACATACGTGTATATTATGCACACCGAGGAGATTATATGCGTATGTGTATATGTATGCCCGTGTATGCGAATATACGCATACATATGCATAATCATACGCATATACATCTTTGCCTATGCATGTATATACACTTGTATATGTAGCTATGTATACTTGCATATATATATATATATATATATATAAACATATATACATACGGATAAATACTACATACTTCTAAATTTATATATCTATACATACATACACACATACATCTATACATATATACGTACATATATATATATATACATACATACACATTTATACATTTACTTACATATGTATATCTACATATGTATATGTATGTAGGTATATATATATATATATATATATATATATATATATATATATATATATATATATATACATACATATATATATATATATATATATATATATATATATATATATATATATATATATATATACATACATATATATATATATATATATATATATATATATATATATATATATATATATATATATATATATATATATATATATATATATATACATATATATATATATATATATGTATGTATGTATATACACACACACACATGTATAGGTATATACACATATATGTATATTTATGCTTTTATACATACATATGCATATGTGTCTGTGTCTGTGTGTGTGTCTGTGTGATTGTGTGTGTGTGTGTGAGTGTGTGTCTGTGTGTATGTGTGAGTGTGTGTGTGTGTGCATGTGTGTGTGTCTGTGTGTGCGTGCGTCTGTGTTTGTTCCTCTAGACATTTATACATGACATATCCTTCTGCTTTTTGTTTTATAAATCCATATTTTCTCAGATGCTACAGGCAATCTTAAAATCGTTTAAAAATGTAAAACAGCACCAAGAAATTTATATTCCGAAGCGTAAATAATAGAATATATAATGTATGCATACATCCATCTACATTTCATTGAAAAGTAACAATGCAAATGGATCCTTCGTCTGATTCGACGAGGAATATTCAACTGATCGGTCAACAGATCTGCTTACGTATTGAGTTTTAATACAATGGACTGAGTAATCCTATTGTACGTGTATCCTTGCCATAATTGTCAGACAGCTTCTTTGTGATCCTCTGTGCGATGGCAGCTAACCATTTGAGAAAATGATGCAGTTCACCTATGCATCCCACCACTCCAAAATGAGAGATACATACATACATACATACATACATACATACATACATATAGAAATATAAATACATATATTTAATATATACATTTAAATACATATATATAAATGCATATATCAATAGAGAACGTTGTCAATAGGCGCAGGAGTGGTTGTGTAGTAAGAAGCTCTGCATAGGCAACTACATGCTTCCACGTTCAGTCCTACTGTGTAGTACTTTGGACAAGAGTCTTATACTATAGCCTTGGGCACACCAAAGCCTTGGGAGTTGATTTGGCAGATGGAAACTGAAAGGAACCAGTTGTGTGTATATATATATGTGTGTGTGTGTGTGTGTGTGTCTGTGTGTCTGTGTCTGTTCTCCCACCATCGCTTGACAACGTTCCCAGAACTTAGCGGATTGGCAAAAGATACCGATAGAATAATTACTCGGCTTAGAAAGAATAAATTTTGCAGTCGATTTGTTCGACCAAAGGTGGTTTGACTAAAAGTGTGTGCGTGCGTGTGTGTGTGTGTGTGTGTGTGTGCGTGTGCGCGCGCGTGCGCGTGTGCGTGCGTGCGTGTGCGTGTGTGTGTATATGTGTGCGTACGTGTGTGTGTGTGTGTGCGTGCGTACGTGTGTGTGTGTGTGTGTGTGTGTGTGTGTGTGTGTGTGTGTGTGTGTGTGTGTGTGAGCGTGTGTGTGTATTGTCCGGGGCCTACCCGCAAGAGTTGTTTTGACTCTTATCTCTAGCAACGATGGTAGTCATTGGCAACGTTACTTACTTCACTAACGATTATACTTGTTGTGCATTTTGGTTTTTAAATTGCGAATAATCACCTTAATAATTCATAATCTTCACTTTACCATTTTAGCGAATCAGCCACTGATTCTTACAGTATATTCCATAAACTGACAAGACGAGTTCCATTAAACCCAAGGCAACGGAGCATGTGTCACTGAGGAGGATTAAATTCAATCCGATGATCTGACGCTCCTTATTTGCTGTAGAGAGGTTGTTCTCCCTTGTCAGTCAATAGATAAGTGATTTGCCCGTGACCAAGAGTTGCTTTAGCTCCTATTTCTAGCAATGCTGGTGGTGATTTCCACCCCCTAGTCACTTTAGTGACGTTTGTATACATATATATATATATATATATATATATATATATATATATATATATATATATATATATATATATATATATATATATATATATATGCACACACACACACATACATACATATATATGTATAATAAAAAATGAAGAAATGGCTTTCAAAGACTTATCATGGAAAAACACTATTTCCTACTCTGGAAACAAGGCCTGAATTTTAGTGGGGAGGGGCCAGTCGATTAGATGGACCTCAGTATGCAACTGGTAGTTAATTTATCGACCCTGAAAGGATGAAAGGCAAAGTCGACTTTGGTGGAATTTGAACTCTGAACGTAAAGGCA
>NC_142936.1:88464822-88467322 GCF_046866305.1 Octopus bimaculoides | reverse complement strand
CTATTTAGCCTTAAAATACAATCGTATATATTCAAAGAACCTTCTTGGTGTAGTGGTACGGAACATTTTTTATTCTTTTACTCGTTTCAGTCATTTGACGGCGGCCATGCTGGAGCACCGGCTTTTAGTCGAAGAAACTGACCTCTGGACTTAGTCCCTGTAGGCCTGGTGCTTATTATATCATTCTCTTCTCCCGAACAGCTGGGTTATGGGGGCGCAAACGCAATAGCATTGGCTGTCAAACAGTGGTAGGGAGACAAACATGCAGAAACACACACAAAAATATTATATGTATATATATATATATATGTATGACGGAAGTTTCCGTCTACCAAATTCACTGACGGGGCTTTGGCCGGCTGAGGCTTTAGTAGAAGGCACTTTTAAAGTATAGAATTAAATTTCGTGTAGTCACATGCTGGCAACGTTTCTCCCCCACCCATTTTCTAGGGGTTATTACCCAATTTTCTTCGCTCTTTTCACAGCTATACGCCATTCAAAATTTGCATTAATTTTCATGTGAAAAAAAAAAAGCGGAAGGGAAGAGACTTGTTTGTAATTTGTAGGAGAAACGTTAAACGTGCCTGAAAAACACTTGGTCTTTCCTCCCAACTAAAAAAACATGAAGAACTATGAAATAAGGCAAGTACCCGAGGTGGGGCAAAGAAGAGAGAACTAACAGACGATCATTCTAGAATGAAAACGGAAACGTTTGAAAGACTTATCTGGTGTTCATTATTAAATGTCTTTTTCTCTTCTTTATTGTTAAAAGTAAAGAAGCTAGAAAAGATCGATCTATTTCAGTTTCTAATTGTCATTTTAAATGACTGAGGCACTCCTTTCTCTCTCTCTATCGCTTCACTCCTTTTCTCTACGGTTAAGAGAGTGAAGGTGCGTGGCTCAGCGGTTAGGGGTACTCAGCCCAAGATCGTAAATCCATGAGTACGATTCCCTGCAGCGCGCTGTGTTTTTAAGCAAGTTACTCTACTTCACCTAGCTGCAGTTCACTCAGCTGGCAAAAATGAGGTGTAGCTGTAATTCAAAGGAGTCAGCCTTGTCACATTCTGTATTGGGTTGAATCTCCCTGAGAACTACCTTATGGCATGCATATCTGTGGAGTATTCAGCCACTTGCGCGTTAATTTTACGAGCAGACTGTTCGTTGATCAGATAAACAGGAACCTTGTCGTCATAACCGACGGAGTGGAATTTTTTTAAAAAGGGTGAAAGAAAAGGAAATGTTCCATATCGTAAGGCAAAAATGTCATGTGTTTAGTATAAGCAGTGAAAGCTAAGACGAGATAATTGCTATTCCGTCGTGTATTCGCCCTCATCTCATGCTTAGTTAGATAACAACAGCCTGCGCATCGGTGTTTATCTGGAGGCCTCCAGATATGTGAGACCTTACAAAATCCGCTGTTAGGACCGGATTAACACCCTAACGAAATATATATTCCGAAATATATATAGCGTCTTTTTTCATTTTCTTCCAACCATTTCAAGGTTTATCTTGCTCCAGTCCACTCAGCTAGCCGAAATGAATTGTAGCTGTAATTCAAAGGGGCCAGCCTTATCATATTCTGTGTGAGGGTGAATCTCCCTGAGAACTATGTTAATGACATGCATGTATGTGTAGTACTCAGCCACTTGTAAGTTAATTTTATCCTCGTGTAGTAATGAAAAGTGAAAGTGACATCCAATATTTGCTGTATCTATGTATCAGCATTTCTCTAGAACTATGTATCTACTGTCTCTCTCACTTTGTCTCTTTCTATTTCATTTCCTCTGTGTCCCTCTTCTCTGCCGCTTTAATTTAACAATGTATCTACTTTTCTTGCGATGTGATAAACATTTAAAAACAAAACGAAAGCCGTCACCACTCACTGTCTCTCACTGTCTCTCTCTCTCTCTCTCTCTCTCTCTCTCTCTCTCTCTTTCTCTCTCTCTCTCTCTCTTTCTCTCTTCTTCTCTAAAACATTTAAAAACATAAAACGAACGCCGTCACCACTCACCGTCTCTTTCACTCTCGCTCTCTCTCTCTTTCTCTCTTACTTCCTCTCTGTCCTCTCTCTCTCTCTCTCTCGCTTTGCGACTCACGTCTTCCTTTCAAGTAAGTGTGACACACACCACAGGTATTTACAAAAAGAACAAGTTGGCATATAAATATAAATGATATATATTATTACGAGGATATTTACCTTTTAAAGGCATTCTAGCAACCAAGTTCCCCAGCTTAATCCAGTGTATCGGTGAAATACTAAAATGATATTCGCTTCTCATCGATGCAAATGAGTATATTATCATTTATGTATAAGAAAAGAAAATGGAGAAATCGACAGATAGGCATCAATTTATTAACATGGCTCCAATTTCGAACAACCGAAATTGGAATTATGCTAATAACTTGATGTCTATCTGTCGATTTCTCCATTTTCCTTTTTTATATACATATAGTTGAAATTTATAGAAAAACAAAAGACGAAGACTGGTATTGTTTACAT
>NC_142936.1:88449822-88459822 GCF_046866305.1 Octopus bimaculoides | reverse complement strand
CACAGCTACCCCTGTGACTATATGTATATATTCATAGAGGTAGCATTTAAACCTGCTCAAATGTGGATGTTCTGTTGGAACAAACTGTACTGCCGTATTTACCATGAGACAAATTCTGATACAGGCTTTTCATACAGAACGCACGCTTGTTTGTTTATCTCCCCAGCAGAGAGATAACTCTCTGTATTACTACTGCCTCTGCCGTTAATATAATTTATATATATATATATATATATATATATATATATATATATATATATATATATATATATATTCCTATGATGCAAATGTTATGAGTTTAGAGAAACTTAGGTCAATGGCGAGAAACAAATACCGATTACCAAAGCAGAACCTGCTTCATCTCATTTACCCATCCATCATAACTTTAATGACATGCCCCATAATCATCATCGCCATTATTGTAATCGCCTCCATCTTTACTTACATCTACATCAGAGAGATAATTGAAACCATTAGCAACCATTACTAATAGATCAACCGTATTAATTATCCCATTATAAGACTAATAATACATTAACCACAATATTAATAATATCATTGTTTTAACAGTATCATTATTGCCGGATTATCATGATTGTTTTATTATTATTATTATTATTATTATTATTATTATTATTATTATTATTATTATTATTATTAAAGGCAGTGAGGTTGGCAAAATCATTTGCACACTGGACGAAATGCTTAGCGTTATTTCGCCATTCGCTACATTCTGAGTTGAAATTCCATCGGGGTCGAATTTGCTTTTCATCCATTCAGGGTCGATGAAATAAGTACCAGTTACGTGCTGGAGGTCGATGAAATCGCCTAAACCCCGCCCCCTTAAATTTCAGGCGTTGTGCCTATAGTAGAAAGGATTATCATTGCATGTTGTTGTTGCAGTTACTGCTGCTGCTGCTGTTGCTGCTGTTGCTGCTGCTGCATAGTACACGTAACCGACCCGACTTAATAGCCCCAGCTATCTTGCCAAATATATATAGGAACAGAAAACCTAACTATATATGCGTCTTGTTTGTGTGTACGTGAATATCTATCTATCTATCAATCAATCTCTCCCTCTCTCACTTCACTGTGTCCCTGTCATTTTTTCTCGCCCCTCCTTAATTCATTTGGCCCTCTGCCTCTACCTCTCTCTCTTCTCTTCCCACGTGACCGGAGTTTGGCCAGGCCTGATTCTTTTCTCTTGGACGGCCGTTGGGCATGCAACATCGTTATTCCTCCTTGTGCCCGTGAAATGTCGTATCCTGGCTGTAAAGCCTTATTTCCATATACGCCAGCTTAATTTTATTCGTCCTTAGTCGAAAGACATCTGTTGTTTTGTCCTGTTATTATTCCTACTGTATTTGTGTAACATTGTTCGTTTTTTTCCGTCCTTGTTTTTGCATACATTCGCTGCTCTCTTCCAAGGAATCTAATGCTCTTAGCTTAGTTTTTGCTTGGGGCTGGCCAGATTGGGGCAATATTGAGAATAACCAGATGAAATTGCAAGGATAATCTGGATCTCGACTGAAGAGAGAAAACTCCGAATGACCTGTCCTTGTTTTCTTTGTGTCGTCTATCTGGATGTTTTGTCCCTTTCTTGTATCACATAACTGTCTTGATATCTTGCGTTCTTGTCCCATTCTGTATTATATATATATATATATATATATATATATATATATATATATATATATATATATATATATATATATATATGTGTGTGTGTGTGTGTGTGTGTGTGTGTGTGTGTATGTATGTATGTATGTATGTATGTATGTATATTCTTTCCCTGTTTATTTCCGCGTGTCTCTTTCTGGTGAAGGGCGTAGCCTCGAAACGTAAAATACTTTCTCACCTTGACGAGCGTCAAAGTAATACACCTGTTTGTTGTTTATACACCTGAGTTCGTCTTTTACTTTTCTGTAAATTTCAACTATAAATTGTACGCTCACGTGTTCCCACCAATTTTATCCTGCTTTAACCTCTCACACATCGGACTTACTACCACCTGAACTTTCTACACCTCTCCTCATCTCCATACCAGCATTCCACCCGGATTACTACTGCATGTATATCTATATATATATGTAATATGTATGTATGTATATATACGTATGTATATGTATAGGCATATATATGTATAACACTACATTCATGAATATATATGTTTATGTATGTATACTAACAAACACATGTACCGGCGTATATGTATGAGCAATAAATGTTAGCTCCCTAATGAACAGAGTATATACAATTAATTTAATATAGCAATCTGAATGACACTAAAATGTTTTTCAATTTCATTTCTACCATCTCATTTGTTATCGAATTTAAACATTATAGCACATAATAGTTGTAGCTTATAACTGCCTTCGTACATTGTGCTGACAGTTTATATAGATTCCCGTTTACTAGGTTATGAATATGCTAAATACGTGTTTATAACTGGAGACAAAGTAGACCAGACATCGAAACGAACATCATGCGAACAATTTTATACGCATCTACTTATCTATCTATCTATATATATATATATATATATATTTATATATATATGTGTGTGTGTGTGTGTGTGTGTGTGTGTGTGTGTGTGTGTGTGTGTATGTATATGTATATGTATGTATGTATGTATATCCATATATATATATATATGTATATGTATATGTACACGTACGTCTACATATACACTTATACATAGATATACATATATATACATATACATATATATATATATATATATATATATATATATATATATATATACATATATATATATATATATATATATATATATATATATATATATACATATATGTATGTATATATATATGTATACTTATATATGTAACACATGCTTATGCGTCTGCATTCATATATATATATTATATTTCATATTTTATATATGTGTGTGTGAGTCTGCATATATATATGTACATGTGTATATTTATATAAATGTATGTTTTTATGTAGTATAGATAGATTAATAGATAGATACGTATATATATATATATATATATATATATATATATATATATATATATATATATATTCTTTTACTCTTTTACTTGTTTCAGTCATTTGACTGCGGCCATGCTGGGGCACCGATATATATATATATATATATATATATATATATATATATATATATACAAGCATCTACATGCATACATACGTACATACATACATATATACATACATACACAAACACACACACACACACACACACACACACACACGCACATATTCATAACTTTGAATGTAAACACTATACTTCAATATGCTGGAAGTGCTGAAAAAGTTGTGTGTGTGAGAGAGAGAAACGTATTCAGAATTGCTGAACAATCTGTTTAACGCTTCTTGTAGGAGACACTCATTTTCATTCTACAGTTCATAGCTTAGGATATTCACCTGCGATATAAACATTGCGACTTTATGATTAAACTGTTATAACAGTGTATAGTTTAATTTACATCTCTGTGCTTTGAAAGTCTGATCAGTTCTTAAGAAATATACATATTATTCGCAGTAGACCGTGAATCAAAAAGTGGTGAATCAAAAAGTGGTGAATAATTGTAGCACTCGGTCGGTTACGACGACGAGGGTTCCAGTTGATCCGATCAACGATACAGCTTGCTCGTGAAATTAACGTGCAAGTGGCTGAGCACTCCACAGATATTTATTACTCTTAACGTAGTTCTCGGGGAGATTCAGCGTGACACAGAGTGTGACAAGGCTGGCCCCTTCGAAATACAGGTACAACGGAAACAGGAAGAAAAAGTGAGAGAAAGTTGTGGTGAAAGTGTACAACAGGGTTCGCCACGTGGAGCTTTAGGTGTTTTTGCTTAATAGGTGAATAATACTTTATAGCAGAAAACATTAGTTTCTCTCTCTAGCTCTCTCTCTCTTCCTCTCTCCCTCTCTCTCTTCTTCTTCTTCCCACTCAGTTTCTCCTTCACTCAGTCTGTCCACAGCATTAGATTATTAATGCGTTGCCTACGATCATGAGTGCTGGATAATAACCGGAAGTTTATGATCGTGAATACAAAAGCCCGAAACGAGGTTCGTTCGCAGGGTCTCTGCAGTAACGCAACTCCATTGGTTGCGTAGCTCGGTGATGAAGGAGTCTCTTCAGGTTGAACTGCTACTTCACCCCACTGAGAAATCACAGTACAGGAGTATAGATATGAGATTAGAACTTCAGTGGTAATAATTGCAAGGCGGATTCTACAAGCCAAGCTAACCAGCAGGAGGCCTTCGGTTGGACATAGAACGAGATGGTGGATAATATGCATTATCCCAGTAGGTCATGCATAGGGTCCACTCGAGAAGTTTCTTCACGGCTGCTTCTTATTTGACACTATAAAGGAGATGCCACGAGAGATTCTAGTCTAACGACCGAAAAGAGAGCTATGGGTAGACCAAATACAAAATGGTACGGTTGAATAATTAATTTCTTTATTGCCCACATGTGGGGATGGGCTAAATGTAGAGAGGACAAACAAGGACAGACAAAGGGATTAAGTCCGTTAGATCGAACTCAGTGCGTAACTGGTACTTATTTAATCGATCCCGAAAGGATGAAAGTCAAAGTCCGGCGTGCTAACGATTCTTTTCTACTCTAGACACAAGGCCCGAAAATTTGAGGAAGGGGCCAGTCGATTAGATCGATTAGGTACCAGTACGCAACTGGTACCTAATTTATCGACCCCGAAAGGATGAAAAGCAAAGTCGACCTCGGCGGAATTTGACACTATAAAGGAGATGCCACGAGAGATTCTAGTCTAACGACCGAAAAGAGAGCTATGGGTAGACCAAATACAAAATGGTACGGTTGAATAATTAATTTCTTTATTGCCCACATGTGGGGATGGGCTAAAGTGTGCAAGTGTCTTCTACTGTAACTTCGAGCCGACCAAAGCTTTCTGAATAGATTTTGTGGACAGAAACTGAAAGAAGCCTGTCGTATATATGTGTGTCTATGTGTACGTGTGTATGTGTGTGTGTGTGTGTGTGTGTGTGTGTGTGTGTTTATCCCAACACCACGACCGCTTGACAACCGGTGTTTGTGTGTTTACACCCTAGTAGCTTAACGATTTTGCAAAAGACACCGATAGATCGAGTACCAGGTTTAAAAAATTAAGCAAGGCAGAGAGCTGGTAGAAACGTTAGCACGCTGGGTGAAATGCTTAGTGGTCTTTCGTCTGTCCTTACGTTCTGAGTTCAAATTCCGCCGAAGTCGACTCTGCCTTTCATCCTTTCGGGGTCGATAAATTAAGTACCAGCTGCATACTGGGGTCGATCTAATCGACTGTTCCTCCCCCCAAAAAAATTTCGGGCCTTGTGCCTAGAGTAGAAAAGTATAAAAAAATTAAGTACTGGGGTAGAATCTTACGGCTAAAAATTCTCCAAGGCCTTGACCCTCCGTGGCTGTAATCCAATGATTTTAATATGTAAAAGATAAAAGGTACAAGCTAGATAACCCTAATTCATGTAACTCCCATTGGAAGTACTAATACCCGATTATCCAAAATAGTGAGTCATTACATCTGGTTGAGTTATTACATCTGGTTCAACTCTCCGATAAAGAGATTATTTGAGCAGTGTCGAAAACAGAAAATTACCATGTTTCGATTCTGTATTACGATAACAATTAACTCTATGAATGCAAACAATTATAAGCGAATGGTTAAGATTATTATAACAGAAATGGTAAACTATATTGGAAGGCAAAGATTTGAAAAATACGATATTGATTGAGGTCGAGATATAAGCTTATACCAATGAGATATCTTTAAATCAAAAAATACACACGTTCACATATATATATATACACAGAGACACGCACAGAGATGCACACACACACACACACACACACACACACACACACACACAAACATACACACAAACAGAAACACACACACAGTCATACACACACACACGCACAGATATAATTTGATTATGGTCATGCACACTTCAAACACACCATCACAGCATCTAATTTCGTGTGTTTATTGCTGTATATATATTATATACACACACACACACATATATATAATATATATATACACATCTATACATATACTTGTGTATATATATATATATATATATATATATATATATATATATATATAAATATATATATATACAGGTATAGGAATATATATGCACATACATATATAGATACATCTACATATACATATATAAATATATATGTATGTGTATATATATATATATATATATATATATATATATATATATATATATATATATATATATATATATATATATATATATATATATATATATATTATACAAATATATATTACGACGACGGTAATGATGAAGAGGATGAGGAGGAGGGGGAGGAGGATGAAGAAGGGAAGGGGAGGATAGAAACACATGTCTGGACACATATATACACATACGTAGCTTAATAAACTCGTTTATTAACTTATGTGTATGTATATGTGTGTGTTATACAGTGCGTGTTGAAAGCCATAGAAATATCGAGAAGATTCCAAACTGCAAGTGACAATATAATTTAAGAGTAGACCCAGGGGGGTGCATAATTGCAGGGACTAGAGTTTTTGTGACAGGAGATAGATAGATAGATAGATAGATAGATAGATAGGTAGATAGGTAGATAGATAGAGAGAGAGAGAGAGAGGAGGGAGAGAGAGACAGGTAAAGAGAGAGAGAGGGAGACGTGGGAGGAAGCAGGGTGAAAGAGAGTGATCATTGAGGTTTGAGCAGAAATATCCTTGTCTCGTTTAATGATGCCATTGGGGGGTTATAGAGGGAAAGGATGGATAAGGGAGATTTGAGGGGGAAGTAAGAGAGTAGGTGATAGTGGAGATGCAAAGATAAGTACTTGCGCAGATACTCAGATGTATATATATATATATATATATATATATATATATATATATATATATATATATTAATGCAAATATTTGTATATATATGTGTGTGTGTATCAGGTTGAGTAAAAAGTAAGCACCGTTTTTATCCATGAAGAATTTGTACCGGACTTTTGCAGAGTTTTGAATTTCTTTAAACATTTTTTTTTTTTTGCATTTGTCTGATAATACAGACATTTGAATTGCCCAAATGCATCAATAAATTAACATTGATATCTTTTCCCTGTTATTACAATAAGTTGAAATGGAATTGTCAAAGCGCGATATTCGAGTAATTTTACTATTCAACTTCAAAAAAGAACGTAAAGCATAAAGTTTTGTTCCGTATGAAGATGTCACAGAAGACAACACCATTCCGACTGTGACCGTTTGATGGAAGAAGAGAGTATGAAACAACCGGCTCCCGGGGCCAGAATGTTCTGACAATCCAATTTTGTTACTGATGTAGCGATTCCAACTGAGTTTTTTGTTACCAGTTATATTTTACGTCTCTGATATTGTTCGTTGCTATCAGCGCCTCAGATTCAGAAAGTGAACCGGGTCGTTATAACACATCATTTTTTTTCTTTCAATGTACAGCAATTCACATTTTCCGTAGATTATCAAAATTTGTTATTTTCCGGACATTGTTTTACAACATTTAGATCTGACCGGATAGTCATGTAGTCACCTTCTTCATTTATAATTTTATGGAACATCGAGTCATAAGCGAATATTTTTATTCAGCTGTGCTTGATGACATTTGTAAGGTCATTTACATATACGTTTCGAAGATTAATGGACCCTACTCGGTCCCTTTGAGACACCAATAATAATTTTACTAGGCTTTTATAGATTCCGTTGATTACAATACGTTGGGATATGCTTACCAAAATCATGATCTAGTGCAGTAGATTCCCACGGACTCCAGTGTTGGGCAGTTTTAACAATCAGAATATTCGTTTTAAGTTTTGGCACCGGGCCCTCAATCTCGGAGAAGTGGATAAGTCGATAATATCGACCTGAGTGTTCAACTGGTAATTATTTTATCGATCTAGAAAGAATAAACTGCAAAGTCGGTCTTGGCTGAATTAGAACTCAGAACGTAAAGACGGACGAAATGACTCTAAGCATTTTGTCCGGCGCAGTAACGTTTCCGCAGGTTGGGATTCAGGAGATTGTTACTCTCCAAGAAGTTCTTTATCCTTGGTGGTACCACTCTTTCAAATACTATGATGATTTGATTGATGATATTGGCTGATATTTATCTGAAAGTGGCCTGTCTCTGTTTTTTGAAGACGGGTATGACCCATTGATATCTGAAGCGATTTAGCGTAGAGAATGCGTCCAGCGATTTCCTCAAGAAATTAGAGAGAACACATAATTTACTGTCAGAATTATTTCAGGATGCAAGCAAGGAAACTGTCAAGATTGATTGACGAATAAATATTAGTATAGTGCTATAATGGCATCTAGGCTGCGGGAATAAATGTTAAAGATGATGTGTTTGGTGGTTTAATTTGATGATACTAATTTACCCTTAGTGAGAACACCGGACCAATGGTTTGCGGAGCAGACCTATGTTGTGTATGCGTGTGTGTGTGAGAGAGAGAGAGAGAGTTTATATATATATATATATATATATATATATATATATATATATATATATATATATATATAGGGGGAACGCGCGACTGAGTTGAAGTCGCGTATTGTCCCTGCCTTCAAAACGCGGAGTAGATGGAACAGGGACAACTGAAGAAGGGAAATATTCTTTATGTTGCATGTTTCGTTTTTCTGTTTGTTTTTTTTCGTTGTTCGAAAAAAAATTCGTTTTCTGTTTTCGTCTTTATGTTTTCGTTTCTCATTGTGTTTAACGTTTTTTGTGATGTCCTGTACCCATATATATATGTATGTATACATATAGATGTAGGTATGTACATATATGTATGGATATATGCATATATTTATATATTATTTATGTTATTACTATATATATATATATATATGTGTGTGTGTGTGTGTGTGTGTGTGTGTGTGTGTGTGTGTGTGTGTGTGTGTGTGTGTGTGTGTGTGTGTGTGTAAGACGCAAAGTTGGCAGAAACGTCAGCACACCGGGCGAAATGCTTAGCGGTATTTCGTCTGTCTTTACGTTCTGAGTTCAAATTCCGCCGAGGTCGAATTTGCCTTTCATCCTTTCGGGGTCGATAAATTAAGTACCAGTTGCGTAGCGGGGCTGCATACCCCGTCACCGAATTTCTGGGCCTTGGACCTAGAGTGTAAAAGAAAATATATGTGTGTGTTTGTTTGTGGGCGTGTGTATGTGTATACATATATGTATATGTGTATGTTTGTATGTATGTATGTATGTATGTATGTATGTATATATATATCTATGTGTATGTGTCTTTGTATCTGTGTATGTCTCTCATCACCACCTGACAACCAGTGTTGGTGTGTTTGCTTCCTCGTAACCTAGCAGTTCTGGAAAAAGAGTCCGATGAAATATGCAGTACGCTTAAAAGGTAAGCCCTGGGATCGGTTTGTTCCGCTAAAATCAACGTATGGTGGTGCTTCAGCAATACCGCAGACAAATAATTGTTTCAAGTAAAAGAATAAAAGTATGTATATATATATATATATATATATATATATATATATATATATACGTATATACATATATATATATATATATATATATATATATATATATATATATATATATATATATATATATATATATATATATATATATATATATATATATATATATATATATATATATATATATATATATATATATATATATATATATATATAGGCGCAGGAGTGGTTGTGTGGTAAGTAGCTTGCCTACCAACCACATAGTTCCAGGTTCATTCCCACTGCGTGGGATCTTGGGCAAGTGTCTTCTACTATAGCCTCGGGCCGACCAAAACCCTGTGAGTGGATTTGGTAGACGGAAACTGAAAGAAGCTCGTCGTATATATGTATATATATGTATGTGTGTGTATATGTTTGAGTCTGTGTGTCCCCCCCCCCCGCATCACTTGACAACCGATGCTGGTGTGTTTACCTCCCCGTAACTTCGGTTCGGC
>NC_142936.1:88417322-88422322 GCF_046866305.1 Octopus bimaculoides | reverse complement strand
ATATATATATATATATATATATATATATATATATATATATATATATATATATATATATATATGTAAGTATGTATGTATGTATGTATGTATGTGTGTATGTATGTATATATGTATGAATGTATGTATATGTATGTATATGGTTTATTTAAGATAGGATTATATTTAAGACGGTTATATAAAATTCTGAACGAGTATTTTGACTGCCATGTTTAGCACATCACACGGCCAGGTACCGGTTCTGTCGTTTGTTAATTATTATTGTTGATATCGTTGCAAGGTTGAACGGCAGCTGTTTTTGTTGTTGTTGTTGTTGTTGTTTCACTGGTTTTCCTTCAACATTTGTCTGTTAACAATATCCATTGTTACGTCCATCTTTTTTAGCAACATACTTAAAAAGCAGAAACAAAAACAACCAGGACAACCAAAGGCAAACAATTAACTTCGACGTTATTTGATTTGTTTTTTTCTGTATGTTTGTGTTTATGTTTTTGTTTTAATATTGTCTTTTGTTTTTTGTTTCTAAAAGGAAAAAAAAAAGAAGCAGAGAACTGTGGGAAAAGCTTGACTTTTTATTGGCAACAACAAGTACGACGACAGATGCAAAAACATTACTGATAAATGTAATTAATATTACGGACAATAAATGCACAAACAACGACGACACTAACAGCGTCAACAATGAAAACGCTGTCCTTGTTCATGAGGAACTTCGACATCAACATTGTCATCTTCAACTCATCATCAACGTTGTCACCGGTGAAGGTGGCGAGCTGGCAGAGTCGTCAGCACGCCGGAGAAAAATGCTTGACGATATTTCGTCTGCCTTCACGTTCTGCGATCAAATTCCGCCGAAGCTGACTTCGCGTTTTATCCGTCTGGAGTTGAAAAAAAATAACTATAGGAGCCAAGCTTGGCTGTGTCGTAAGTACCTTGCCTACCAAACACATGGTTCCGGGTTCGGTCCTATTGCGTGGCACCTTGGGAAAATGTCTTCTACTATAGCCTCGAGTCGACCAAAGCTTTCTGAGTGGATTAGGTAGACGGAAACTGAAAGAAGCCGTCGTATATATATATATATATATATATATATATATATATATATATATATATACATACATATATATATATATATATACATACATATATATATATATATGTGTGTGTGTGTGTGTGTGTGTCTTTGTTCCCCCCGCAACATCGTTTGACAGCCGATGCTGGTGTGTAACTTAGCGGTTCTGCAAAAAGTGACCGTTAGGATAAATATTAGGTATACAAAGAATAAGTCGATTTTCTCGACTAAAGACAGTGCTCCAGCACGGCCGCAGTCAAATGACTGAAACAAGTAAAAGATTAAAATAATAAAAGTACAGGGTTCGATTTTAATCGACATTCCACCTTCCCTGCAATTGCAGGCCTTGTGCCAAAAATTGAAATCACTATTGTCATCACTGTGGAAGGCTCGAAACTACATTAGAAGAGACTTGCCCATGGTGCCACGCAGTGGGGCTGAACGCAGAACCATATGGCTTGGAAACAGACTTCTTACTACAAAGTGATGCGAGATCCAAATATA
This sequence comes from Octopus bimaculoides, assembly GCF_046866305.1. NCBI lineage: Eukaryota > Metazoa > Mollusca > Cephalopoda > Octopoda > Octopodidae > Octopus > Octopus bimaculoides. The sequence goes on along the minus strand of NC_142936.1, from coordinate 88,420,749 downwards.
CGCCATCTTTTTACTTTTAACCAAGTCGCTTTCTATGTATTTCGTTTACGTCGATCAACTGGTGTCACATCTGACAAGAGTACAACTGTCAACCGAGTCTGTAATTAAGATTGTTCCGCCGTCTCCCCTGAATGGGGAAGAGCAGGCTTGTTTCCTCTGCGTAGTAGCTACCGCGAAGGATATAGTATGGAAGACGAGAGTGAAAGGGATCATGAGAGACACTTTAATCGCCAGCCTCGGGTTGGTGAACTTTTTCCTTTTCCATATGAAAAGGAAAATAAGGATGGAGAGGAGATGCCTGTCGCATGGAATATTTCGGAAAAGATGGACGTCTGTAGCAAGACTGTTGAGAGTAAATGAACCTGTTTGAGCGAGAAATCAAAGAGTCTACCAAAGGATTTGGTGTTGGAATGTGGTTTGTCGGGTCAGCCACGTTCCTTACTTCATGATTATTTTTTCATTCATTTTTTTGTTTTTCATCCGAGTTTTATATTTATTTATCATCGATTATATCTTCCATTCGTCAGCCCGACCCCATCGCTGTCCTTGTATCGTCTGCTCTATTTGTTTTTTACCTTTATGGTTAATAAAGAAAATGGCTTTATGTATTTCCTTATTGTTCCTTTGTTACAATTTTTGTCGCTGAATTTATCGCTGTCGTTGTTCTTGTTGCTGTTGTTGTTGTTGTTGTTGTTGTTGACTGTAGTGGTAAGGATATTCGACTCTAGGTCGTAAAGGTTGTGAGTTCGATTCCCGATAGCGCCTTCTGTCTTCATTTGCGGTTCATTTTATTGTAAAACATAGTTATTGACGTTATATCTATATTAATCGTTAAGGCGGCGAGCTGGCAGAAACGTTAGCACGCTGGGCAAAATGCTTACCGGTATTTCGTCTGTCTTTACGTTCTGAGTTCAAATTCCGGCGAGGTCGATTTTGCATTTCATCCTTTCGAGCTCGATAAATTAGGTACCAGTTGCGTACTGGGTCGATCTAATTTCTGGGCCGTGTGCCTAGATTAGAAAGGATTTATATTAATCGTTTACTACTTTTAGTCATTGCACTGTGGTCACGCTGGAGCACCGCTTCCAACGGTTAAGTCCACGCCTGCGCCGATGTATGTGTGTCATTATTCAGTTTATTTCAAGATTTCTTTCCAGTAAAGAAAGAATCGGTTTCTAACCCAGATCCAAGGCTCCTTCATTGGAATTTCAACATCAACAGAGTATTTTGCTATGTATGTATATGTGCAGAATTGTGTTTTGCTTTATGTATATTTTCTCATGCATATACTTACATATCTAGACATACTCATGTATACTTAAATGATAAATTTCTGGAAAGTTTTACAGGCTTTTACAGTTCCAGGGATACATACATGCATCCGTGTATGTGTGTATGTATGTTATTATTGAGTTTATTTCAAGGTTTGTTTCCAATAGAGAAAGAACCGGATTCTAACCTAGATCCAAGGTTCCTTCATTGGAATTTCAACATCAACAACAGGGTATTTTTGTATGTATGTATGTATGTTTGTATGTTTGTATGTGTGTATGTAAGTATGTATGTAGGAGGCGCACTGGTCCAGTGGTTAGGGCAGCGGACTCGTGGTCGTAGGATCGCGGTGTCGCTTCCCAGACCGGACTTTGTGAGTGTTTATTGAGCGAAAACACCTAAAGCTCCACGAGGTTCCAGCAGGAGTTGTTGGCGAACCCTGCTGTATTCTTTCACCACAACTTTCTCTCCCTTTTTCTTCCTCCTTCTGTTGTACCTGTATTTCAAAGGGCCAGCCTTGTTACAGGCTAATTCTCTCCGAGAACTACGTTAAGGGTACACGTGTCTGTGGAGTGCACAGCCACTTGCACGTTGATTTCACGAGCAGGCTGTTCCGCTGCTTGGATCACCCGAAACCCGGGTCGTCGTAACCGACGGAGTCTCACGATGTATGTATGTATGTATGTATGTATGTATGTATGTATGGGACAAAAACAACGATAAAGACCACAATATTAGTATTAATAACAGCGAGAATAACAACAAAAACAACATTAAAATCATTAAAAACGAAGCCGACTGCTAACACCCACACACACACACACACACACACACACACACACACACACACACACGACCAAACAAACAAACAAAAAAGGAAATTTAAATCAACAATTTAGACATTCACAATGACAAAAGAATGCAAATTTGAAGTGTAGCAAATGTTGTAAACAAACATCAATAACAACCTCGATGACATTAACAAACAATAACACCATCAACAACAGCAACAGCAACATCAGCAAGATGAAGAAGAACAACAACAACGTACTAGAGCAAAATGTGACACTGAAAGAACAAAAGCATAAACTGTGATAATACTAATTAGGAAAGTGAAATATTAATTATAGTCTGTTCAGGTATTTTATTAATTTCATTGTACATGTGTTTTATGGTGTGTGTGTGTGTGTGTGTGTGTGTGAGTGTATTTTTTGTTCGTGAGTATGTATGCCTGGGAACGTGTGCGCGGAGACAGAATGGCCCAGTGGTTAGGGCAGAGAACTCACAGTCGTAGGATTGCGGTTTCGATTCACCTACCGGGCGAACCCTGCTGTAGTCTTTCTCCACAACTTTCTCTCACACTTTCACCCTCTGTGTAAGTATGTGAGAGTGTGTGTGTGAGAGTGTGTGTGTGTGTGTGTGAGAGAGAGAGTGTGTGTGAGAGGGTGTGTGTGTGTGTGTGAGAGAGAGTGTGTGTGAGAGTGTGTGTGTGTGTGTGTGAGAGAGAGAGTGTGTGTGAGAGGGTGTGTGTGTGTGTGTGAGAGAGTGTGTGTGTGAGAGTGTGTGTGTGTGTGTGTGAGAGAGAGTGTGTGTGAGAGTGTGTGTGTGTGTGTGTGAGAGGGTGTGTGTGTGTGTGTGAGAGAGAGTGTGTGTGAGAGTGTGTGTGTGTGTGTGTGAGAGAGAGTGTGTGTGAGAGTGTGTGTGTGTGTGTGTGAGAGAGAGTGTGTGTGAGAGTGTGTGTGTGTGTGTGTGAGAGAGAGTGTGTGTGAGAGTGTGTGTGTGTGAGAGAGAGAGAGTGTGTGTGAGAGTGTGTGTGTGTGTGAGAGAGAGAGAGTGTGTGTGAGAGTGTGTGTGTGTGAGAGAGAGTGTGTGTGTGAGAGTGTGTGTGTGTGTGTGAGAGAGAGTGTGTGTGTGAGTGTGTGTGTGTGTGTGAGAGAGAGTGTGTGTGAGAGTGTGTGTGTGTGTGAGAGAGAGAGTGTGTGTGAGAGTGTGTGTGTGTGTGTGTGAGAGAGAGTGTGTGTGAGAGGGTGTGTGTGTGTGTGTGAGAGAGAGTGTGTGTGAGAGTGTGTGTGTGTGTGTGAGAGAGAGAGTGTGTGTGAGAGGGTGTGTGTGTGTGTGTGTGTGAGAGAGAGTGTGTGTGAGAGGGTGTGTGTGT
>NC_142936.1:88404822-88412322 GCF_046866305.1 Octopus bimaculoides | reverse complement strand
GCTCACACGACTGAATGTAGACATCGCTGCCCTGCAAAATACAAGACTTGCTGACTGTGGTTCCATTAGGGAAAGGAATCACACATTCTTCTGGAAGGACCTTGAGAAAGATGAGAGGAGAATCCATGGTGTGCGGTCGGCAGTACAAAACAGATTGCTGAACATGGAAGTGGGGACTAAAACTGGAAGGGCCCATCTCATTAGTGCCCATGCCCCGATTCTAACAGCAGAAAATGAGAAGAAAGATCAGTTTTACGAGGAACATCAGAATGTGATCAACAGTGTCCCAAAGGCAGACCAACTCTTTCTCATCATCGGCGATTTCAATGCAAGAGTAGGCGCCGATAACCAAGCATAGCCCAACTGCCTTCGACAGTTTGGACTGGGCAAAATTAATGAGAATGGCCAGAGACTCTTAGAATTCTGCACAAATAACAACCTGTGCATTGCAAACACCTTCTACACACACACACATATATATATATATATATATATATATATATATATATATATAAATATATAAATTCTTATAAAGAATTTATCCTATATTATATTATAAATAATTAGAATATATTCAGTGCTGAATATTATTCTGTATAAGCACATGTTACTGAGATGTAACCGGATAATTTCAAATCTCTTTCATGAATATATAATTATGGACGGAAGTCATCGTACTGTGGTGGCTACATCGTGGTATGTTGTTTCTTGTTTATTTTTATGTATTTTGACCATACGTGTACTGATGAACAAAAGAATGCAGGTTACTTCACAGTTTTTCTGTATTTGATTGAGAAACCAGTGGTCTACCGTTGAGTTAAATGTTTTTAAGAGATGAATTTTGAAAGCTGCATTCCCTCGCTTTCAGTAAATATGTTGCTTATTTTTTGGTAGTTTTTTTTACTTATTTAGTCCCTCGAAGCGTGAGGCATTACTATACAGTTAATGCCCTTTATATAAATTTATATATATTTATGAAAAAATGATGAATTTCTTTCATTACGAAATTTTTTTCGTTATTTTTTTCATTATGAGGTTTTTTCACGCTGACTACTTGATAAATTCTTATAAAGAATTTATCCTATATTATATTATAATATATATATATATATATATATATACAATTAAACCTTGGGAGAGGCATTATGCCGGTAATAAACACACGCACTGGTTCAGTCCTTTATTAATTTATATAGTTTTTTGTTAAATTATTCCATTGCACTCTTGCAATCTCTTCAGTAACTTGTCTCTCCACTTCCATTTATTTTGAATATATGATCTGGCGTTGTTTTGGCGTTGTTTCGAAACTGTTTGGTATGAGCATGTGAGTGTGTGCAAGCTCGTATGTGTGCACGCTCATATGTGTGCACGCACTTATGTGTTCGTGTTTATATGTAAGTATGTGCGTCCATATGGAGATTGCAAGAGTGCAATGGAATAATTTAACAAAAAACTATATAAATTAATAAAGGACTGAACCAGTGCGTGTGTTTATTACCGGCATAATGCCTCTCCCAAGGTTTAATTGTATTTCTTTCAACACACGTATCCACATCAAGAATCTTGCACACGAAATACACATACGAAATATATATATATATATATATATATATATATATATATATATATGCACATATATGTATACACACACACACACACACACACATATATATATATATATATATATACTCTTTTACTCTTTTACTTGTTTCAGTCTTTTAACTGCGGCCATGCTGGAGCACCGCCTTTAGTCGAGCAAATCGACCCCAGGACTTATTCTTTAGAAGCTTAGTACTTATTCTATCGGTCTCTTTTGCCGAACCGCTAAGTTACGGGGACATAAACACACCAGCATCGGTTGTCAAGCGATGGTGGGTGACAAACACACAATCACATACATACATACATACATACATACATACATACATACATACATACATATATATACATACATATATACGACGGGCTTCTTTCTGTTTCCGTCTACCAAATCCACTCACAAGGCTTTGGTCGGCCCGAGGCTATAGTAGAAGACACTTGCCCAAGATGCCATGCAGTGGGACTGAACCCGGGACCATGTGGTTGGTAAGCAAGCTACTTACCACACAGCCACTCCTACGCCTATATATATATATATATATATATATATATATATATATATATATATGAAAGAAAGTTTGAAAATGCACTTATTTTTAAAAAATATTTATTTACTTAACCAGTTTCACTTTTTTAGAAAAAGATTATCAAAAGTCTTTGAGAATAATAAAAAATGTTAAAAAACAGTCTGAGTATTAAAATGCATATATACATTCTTTGATGATAAAATATATTTAAAGTATAAAGCTTTGTATGAACTTTGTAGTGTTACATACTGATTGTCATATTAAGGTGAAATTGTTAAAAACAGTGTTAAAAACAGTGTATGAAAATACACATATGGAAAAATACATATACATTTCCATATTCTCATACATATTCTTTGACAATCGAATAAAATTGAGAAGGAACTGACCTGGCCTTTTTCTCTTGTGTATATTGAAAACATTCCTTCAATATACACAAGAGAAAAAGGCCAGGTCAGTTCCTTCTCAATTTTATTCGATTGTCAAAGAATATGTATGAGAATATGGAAATGTATATGTATTTTTCCATATGTGTATTTTCATACACTGTTTTTAACACTGTTTTTAACAATTTCACCTTAATATGACAATCAGTATGTAACACTACAAAGTTCATACAAAGCTTTATACTTTAAATATATTTTATCATCAAAGAATGTATATATGCATTTTAATACTCAGACTGTTTTTTAACATTTTTTATTATTCTCAAAGACTTTTGATAATCTTTTTCTAAAAAAGTGAAACTGGTTAAGTAAATAAATATTTTTTAAAAATAAGTGCATTTTCAAACTTTCTTTCATATATATTTCCACTCGTACGGTATTCCACAACTTTACTTTATTATATATATATATATATATATATATATATATATATTTATATATATATATATATATATATATATATATATATATATATATATATATATATATATACATATATATATATATACATATATATATATATATATATATATATATACATATATACATATATATATATATACATATATATATATATATATATATATATATATATATATATATATATATATATATATATATATATATATATATATATATATATTTATTTATTTATTTATGTGTTTCAGCCAAGTGGCTGCGGTCATAATAACGATTCGTATCCAATTAACTAAAGACTTGTTTTGTTTACGCTTTTCCCTCCGGTTTTTTGTTCTATGTGTGCCATAAATATCGCCATCCGTTTTAGAGAAAAATTTGTAGTTTAGAATCAGTAGTTCTTTGACTGCTATTTCTAAATTTTCAGTATGTTGGAGAAGCAACTCAATTGCTAATCCCTGTATATTTATGATGATAAATGGTTTTACCGATAAAGGTTTTTTTCATACTGAACTACTTGGCAAAATTGTTAATTATTAATTCTATTATTAATTGACGATTCCCTGCCCTTATTCTTATATATATATATATATATATATATATATATATATATATATATATATATATATATATGTATATGTATGTATACACACGCTCACGCATAGCTAAGTATTCTGTCGTTGCCGGCTTATTTGATCAATAGAATGCGTTGCCGGGCTTTCGGAATTGCACATTCTCATAAGTTGGATTTTCGGTTTTGACGAGGATGTTTCAATTGTTTTTCACCAACTCACTGTGGGGAAGCAGTTATGAAAGAAATAATTTGAAAATGTATGAGTCTCCCCTTCCTGACCGATTTTATCCATTTTTCCTTTAATTTTTTTTTTATTCTGCATAACACAGAAACAATGAGAGACGTCTTTTCAGTAAAAAAAGACAACAGAAAATTGAAAATTTACGAACTCTTCCAACCCCGCTCATCCACTCACTACCAATGTTGGCCATTTAATTTTTATTTAATTTTTTTTTTTGCACTACGAACTTAAAAACGATGGGAAAAGCCTTGAAGTTTAGAAAGAAAAATAATAATGGAAATTTGGAATTCCGAGTTCACCATTATAATCACCACTTCCTATATTTTTAAACAGAAACTGAAGCGTAATTTAAAAACAATATTGAAATCTTTTTTAATTTTTCATTAATTCCACCGGTTCATAAATCCCAAAATTTCGCATTATTTCCGAATATAATTTTCATCATAGTTTTAAAATATGGAGAGTTCGAATCTACAATTTCATTCTGGTTATAATTTCAAAATAATTTTCATACAAAAAGGAGTGTGATTTAAGGGAGATTTAGCTGTTGTTTCTAGCACATCCCACAGCCATCTCGTACTTTCCCCGTTTCTTTGACTCTCTCTGATATGTGTTGATGGTTTTCAATATTTTACTCGCCGTAAACATATGTTATGGAATGATTATGCGATGGTCTATTGCAGGAATTTAAGCAGCAAGCAAAAAAAAAAATGTAATTTAAATTTCTAGCCCCACTGATCAGACTGCTAAAATGCAGTCTATACATAAATGGGAGAATAGAATTCTTCATCTTCATTGGGCATTCGAATAAAGGCAACGGATCTTCATTAGAGTGAAAAACAAGAGCATACAACGAAGAAGGAAAAGGAAAGGAAACATGACTTAGACAAATAGTCTAGGAGCCCAATGCGTTAAGAGCAGATAATTATTTACCATCAGGGCGACAGGGTCGGTGGGAAAAAGAGTGCACACACACACACACACACACACAAACAGATATATATATACGTGCTCACACATATCTATTCGCTCACACTCGCAGAGACACACACTCATACACACATACACACACACACATGCATAAGCGTATGTATTGTATTTCATTTTCAATAACATTTCTGTTCGCAATATATGTAATTATTAGGTTATAACTATTAACTTCAATTCCTCTCCAGACTCATTGAGAGTTTTAAGTAATCTCGCTATATTTCACAAATTTCACAAAGGTTTCTTCTTTTTTTTTTTTTTTTGAATATAAATATTTTTTCAAAAGCAAAATATTAAAATTTTTTTTTAAATCTGCAAAATATAAATGTAGCTTACTTTTCGTTGCTTTACTTTTTATCATTGTTGCTGCCGCTCTCATGATGATGACGATGATGATAATAATTATGATTATAATTATAATAAACAATAAGCAGAGTGCGATGTGATTTGTAATAGAGATTGATTCTGTTTATTGAATAGAACGAATTGAACAAAATTTCGACAGATTGTCTTCACGATTAATGGAAGTCGCAAATGAGATCTCTAGAATTAGCAACGAAAGTCAAAAGCTTGATCTAGGACTGCAGCTTACACAAAAACAGGAATTATAAAAGAAATCGTGTCTGACAAACGTCAACCACACCTGCTCGTCGTCAAGGAAACGCTGGAGATGTCGTAGTCTCAGCGCATGTCTGCGTGTCAGTAGCCACAGCATGCCCTGTCCTCCATTCAACAGGTGTTGACAGCAAATGGAACGCTTGACCAGGGGAAAGCGCCCCTTCCACAGACAGTGGAAGAGTGTGCGCTGCAGTTTGGTCAGATGTTAACTGAAGCAGGGTATGACGATCAGGCGATAGTATATGACGGATACGATGTAGGCATCTGCGACCTCTGTCCGACCTTTCGCAGATAGCTTTCTCTCTGCCCATTTCTGGGTGAGGTTGGCCACACTGGTTATCACCTCAACCCAATTCTTCTCCACCAGGAGATCTGGACCAAACCAGAACCCGAGGAATTTAACCGGTTCTTTCGTCCAGCCCCGACGTAGTTGGACGGCATGGATTTACTTCTCCAACTGCCGAGCCTCATGCCCACCCCCGATTTCCCTTGTTAATCTTCGCCCCTGACCTTGTCTAGTAGTCCCTGAGAGCAGTGCCAATCATCTTGGTGCGTTTATTTTTTGACACCCCTACGGTGACGTCCCCGGCAAATGCCGACATGGAACTCCCACGTCCCATGTCACGCGAGAAGCCCTTCAATATGTTCAACTTGTGTAGTGGTAGCTCGAGATTCGGTACATGCAATAAGGATGACAGGGGGAAACCTTGGTAGACCGAGCGCATTATGTTAAACGGTCCTTAGAGGTGACCGTTCACTCTGACCGCTGAACTAATGTCGCTGTACATGGCAGCGATCCAGCCCATGAAAATAGGCTCGAAACCTGCTGCCATGAGGACCACCCCCACGAATAGATAGATGGTCGACACAATCGAAAGCTTTAGATTTGATCTAAATTGATCAGACCCTCACCCGTGCCAGGTTCTTTAGCTAATTTTATCAATGATGTATCGCATGAAGTGGAGGTTTTTGTGGATGAATCTTTTCGGGATGGCTCATGTCTGCGCTTCCCTACTGTTTGAAATCTTACTTTCATTGTCCAATATATCCCTTTCCCTTTTGCATGTACTCCTTTTGGTTCCCAACGGACCCTAACGCCTTTCGAATTCGAGACACTGTGGCTCTTTCCATACTCCTCGACTGCAATCTAATTATACAGTACGACGCTGTGTGGTGTAACATATGAAGGGTAGTGTCCATTGGTATCTTCAGATTGACAATTTGTCCAACTCATTTGACTAACAGTCGAGCATTTTTAATTTCCTCTTCAGAGAATTTTATTCTCTGAAAAGAGGAATTGGTGGCACTAGCGAAAGAGAGACTGGTGTTTTCCAAAGCCGTTGTACTGGTTTGTTGGTCAGTTCTTTCATCGTCGTTGTCGTCGTCGTTGCTGTTGTTGTTACTGTTTCTTTTTGTGTCTAACAAAGACTTTGATGTGTCGCCTCTGCCTGTTGACACACAGATGAGAGGTTTTGCATTGTTTACCCTTTGTTCGTCGTAGCTGTTATTTGCTTCAACTCATTTCTACTTGAAACACAGTGTAACTGTTGTTGTTGATTGAAAGGTCTGTCAAGAGTTTTCTCTTGTTAAGAGAGGCCTGATCACAAATTTCCAGCTCTTTGTTGCTAAAAGCAGACTTGTCGTCTGCTTTTTGAGATGGATCGACATAGCGCGTCGCGCTCTCACCCTCTCTGAATGAGATCTTGTGATGTTCTTCTTCCCACCCCCTCTCACATACAAGCGTCACCGCATTCCGTTTTCTCCATGTTAGCGAGAAAACGAAAAGAAATATTGAATGAAAAATAAATTAATTGATATGTTCTCCCTAAATAAGGGATACCACGAGAAAAGAAACTCACCAGTAGACACCAATTAACTTATAGCCCACAATGGTAGGAATTTCAAGAGTGTACGCTAAAGTTCACGCAAAGAGATTACACGAGGCTTGCCAAACTGACGAACAGAAGGCATATGGTTGCCATGTGGTGAAATGTGAAGGCAATTCAACCTCAATCCAGCTCTAAATACCTGGGAATACTTGAGACAGATGGAATCAAACGCAATGACATGAAGGAAAATACAAGAAGAGAA
>NC_142936.1:88382322-88387322 GCF_046866305.1 Octopus bimaculoides | reverse complement strand
GTAGAATAAATAGTGACGGGTATTTTATTTTCATAAATTTTCCCGTGTATGGAGAAGATCGAAAATCAGAACAATAAGTACATATTTATTCCCAACTCGTTCCTGTAAATTCGAACGGAATCATACTAAACTCTGTTACCTACGGAGATCAATTTCTAACCCAGACAACGCGTATTCCTAACTCACTCAATTCCTTGCGGTAATGAGATAAAGGAACACGACGAATGGATTGCGTTGCGAAGACACTCCATTCGAAAGAATCAGCTCATCACAGACACTCGCGCATGGATCCACCGGAACACATCAAGAATGAATACCTCCCAGAAGCTATCGTTGAGTTCACTGCTGGCCAAGAAGAGTGTAAAAATCGACGTTCTTATGGTGGCTGAGACATATCACATGAAAGTAACTTCATTGTCTGTGTAAGATGTATAAGAACAAAGGTTGAAGTGGTTCATGAATAGACAGCCTAAACTAGCCTAAAACTGATTTCCTAAGCGTTTGCTGATCCAAAATAATCACCGCAATGTTAGTATTATTCAGTGATAATTCAGATATACGCATAGAGACCCGAGATTGTCTTGGAATATCCTTGAAATGTCATGAATGATATGAAAATATTGTTTGTAAAGCTGGGATTGTACTTCAGCGCAACTACAATGTGTTCACATTATTGAGATGTATTTCGATGTAGAGAAATCTTGAATTCTGACATTTGAATTAAGATATATTCATCTTATATACATAGGCGTAGGAGTGACTGTGTGGGAAGTTATAGATGTAGGAGTGGCTCTGTGGTAAGTAGCTTGCTTACGAACCATATGGTTCCGGGTTCAGTCACACTGCGTGGCACCTTGGGCAAGTGTCTTCTACTATAGCCTCGGGCCGACCAAAGTCTTTTGAGTGGAATTGGTAGACGGAAACTGAAAGAAGCCCGTCGTATATATGTATTTATATATATATATGTGTGTGTGTATATGTTTGTGTGTCTGTGCTTGTCCCCCCAACATCGCTTGACAACCGATGCGGGTGTGTTTACGTCCCCGTAACTTAGCAGTTCGGTAAGAGAGACCAATAGAATAAGTACTAGGCTTACAAAGAATAAGTCCTGGGGTCGATTTGCTTGATTAAAGGCGGTGCTCCAGCATGGCCGCAGTCAAATGACTGAAACAAGTAAAAGAGTAAAAAGAGTAAAGGAGTATTGGTTGTTAAAGACGTGATGGTAAGTAATTCGTTACATGTTACTTTTATATTCTCTAACTCTAGGTAGGGAAATGGTAAAATAATTTGCAAAAGGTATGGCCGTGGGGATAAGAAGCTCCCTTTGGAGCCACCTGGTTTCGGTTTCAGTCCCACTACTCGTCAATTTGAGCAAGTGACATCTAGTATAACCGTTAGAATCATAAGGGCTGGTTTCCGGTTTCCATGTCGTATAAATTCCTCACCTGGACGGAACGCCGTTCCAGGGTTATTCATTTTGGCCATTTGAGTGGACTGGAGCAACATGATATGAAGTGTTTTACTTCGAAACACAACGTATCACCCCATCCAGGAATCGAAACCACATTTTTACGATCATGAGTCGAACACGTTAAACACTTAGCCACACGCCTCCACTAGTACAACCTTGGGTCGACTAATAACCTGTCAGTTATATATATATTGGGATTATCACTATATATATATATGTATGTATGTATGCATGTATGTATATATATATATATATATATATATATATATATATATATATATATATATATATATATATACATTTATGTGTGCGTGTGTGTTTGTGTGTGTATAAATATATAAATATATATATATATATATATATATATATATATATATATATATATATATATATAGATGTATATATATATATATATATATAGACACACACATAGGTATGTATTAATGCATATAAATATGTATGGGCATACATATTAGAGAGAGAGAGAAAGGAAATGTTTGCTAATGAGATCACCAGAATATCATGCCTACACCAACAATTCAACTTATTCGCTATAATTTGTGAATATAGAATAGTATTGTAGGCGCATGCACCCGTGCATGTACGTGTATAAATATATATATATATATATATATATATATATATATATATATATATATATATATATATATATATATACATACAGAGAGAGAGAGAGAGAGAGTTACATAGATATATATATATATATATAGATAGATAGATAGATAGATAGATAGATAGATAGTCACATGCATACATGCATACTTAAATACGCATACATATATATATATATATACATATACATATACACATACATGTGTGTGCATGTGTGTGTGTGGTTCAAAATTACAAAAAAACAAAAGACGAAGATAAGTGTAGGAACAAGCATGTGTATTAGTTTAACGCTCGGGAAGAATGGAAAAGCCTTGGATGTTTCGAGTCTACGCGCTCCGACAGAAAGGAATAACAGAGAAAAAAACAGAGACAGAATGAAATAAAAAGAAGATAGTGAAAAAAGGCAGAGAGAGAAAAAAACTGTGAAGATATTAATGGTTTAACATGATATGATATATATCTCGATTGCAAGTCGGTTATTCTGAAGAAATAGTCCTTCCGCCGCTAATAACGAATGTCTTAGCCCGCCCAATAATTTGTAACAGTAGCTAATCACTGTTTTTCTCTATCAGTGGAACCTAAATTTGTACGAGTATGATAGCGGATATGCGAGTGATAGCGGATACCCAAAACTGATGACGCTAAAAGAATCCGACATCTAGATTTAGCTATATCGTCGCCGCAGCCGGTCAATTTTCTTCCATCTGCTGCCATAATTCTCTGATTTTTATTACTATGCTTCTAAAGAAGATGCTTTGGTGAGACGAACACCGCAGTTTTTTTGTTTCAGCAGTATATCTTCATTAAGCGAGATATACTGAAAGCTATTTTGAAAGAATAATCTTTCCGTTGCTAATAACGAATGTGTATATATATATATATTTATATATATATATATATATATATATATATATATATATATATATATATATATATATATATATATACATTCGTTATTGGTTGGTTTTATGCTAATGTCTTTCCCTAAATTGCATTTGACGTCAAATCTATTAACGTTTTCATTTAAAAAATAATTTGCTAGCGTTCCCTTCATCGTATACGCAGTTATCACATTCAGTTAAAATGGTTTATTGATGTGTTATGTTTCTCTTTTTTTTTTCCTGATGAGAAGATCGTATTGTTTTACATCAGTTTATTTCCTCTGGAATAATACCAATGGTTTCTTCGAAACATATGTCGGAAGTATAAAGATTTGAATAACACCTGTGTTTAACTCCATTTCTTAATTTACCTATGATATCTAAAAACATTTCACTAAACCCTGGAACTTCTACCTTTATAAGTACTCTGTCACGTCCTTGGTACTTATGTAAATTTTTTGCTATTCTGGTAACTATTAATCTATTTTTTCTGTGTTATTTGTACACATTGACAAACTACACATACATTTATACTAATATGTGTGTGTGCACGTATATAAATGTGTGTGTATAATTTGACTGCGGTCATGCTAAATATCATAGTAGCAATCGAACATCTACAAGTGTTCGCACGATTTCTACTACATAAAAACACACGCACGAACACACAGACACACACACACATACATTCACACACTCACAAATACATATATATATACATATATACACACACGTACACAGACATACAACCACAGACACACATACATACACGGGCATACACACCGGCGCACATACCGACACACACGCGCGCACATACCTACACACACACACACACACACACATATATATATATATATATATATATATATATATATATATGTATATAAGTTCATATATATATATAAAAATATCCAAACAAACTAATATGTATAAATATATACATATGTACACACACATATATAGGCACACCAGTATGAATACACACGTGTGTATGTACATATATGCATATATATATACATATATATATATATATATATATATATATATATATATATATATATATATATATATATATATATATATGGAGAGAGAGGGAGAGAGAAATACATCTATATATATATTTATACACACGTATATACGTAAATATATGCATACGTATATATATTTATGTGTGTATATATGTGTGTGTGTATGTATGTGTGTATGTGTGTGTATACACACATACATAACACAGACTTAAATACAAACGCATACACACGCACACCCACACACCCACACACACATTACGAAAAAGTAAGAAAGGGAGTTTTTGAGAAAGAGAAATTTCCCCGTTGAAATTCCTTCGTGAATAGCTGCGTCAAATTGGAAAGTGGCGCTTGTAAATCGAAGCTTGTAGGATGTGGTGGCGATAAGTATATAAATAGATTTAAGTAACCGATTTCATTGTTGTCAATAATTTTCTGCTTTAGAGGTTGTCCGAATATTTAACAAAAGATCTTTGTCTCCTGATCTTAAGATATCTACTTGAATGAAAGCTAGAACTAGGTTCGTGATCTTCTGCCAAAGTGCCGCAACGGTTTGTAGAATCGATAAAATATCAATCTGCTGACTGACAGGAGGATCATTCGTCTCTGAACTGAATCGAAAGACGTCATTCAAAATCTCATCGAAATGCCGGAAGTGGCGGTGACACTACGTACTTGACATGAGTTTCTCCGGTTTAAAATGTCGCCTTCTTATACAAGACATTCAACTATTAAGAACTGTCTACTCATGAGTAAATCTTTTAATTCATACTTTTGTTTTAAGTTTATTTTTATTATTATTAATATTATAGTTGTTTATTCAACCGTGGTTGATATTGAATTTCTTTCTTGTTCACCTCTTCTTCTCTACATAAACATACGTAAAACATATACAAAACATTCGCAAAGACGTATACATACATGCATATACACACACACACATATACATATATACATATATACATATCGATAGATACATAGATAGGTAGA
>NC_142936.1:88356513-88371513 GCF_046866305.1 Octopus bimaculoides | reverse complement strand
TTTTGGAATCACTTTTGTTCTTTTTCTAGTTAATTTTAGTTAATTTTTGTTTATTTTCAGATCATTAAAATGGAATGTCAAGTTAAGAAAAACGAGCATTTTCAACACCTCCTTCTTTTTGCTTTTAATCAAGGTTCTAACGCCGCAAAGGCTGCTCGCGACATTTGTGCTGTGTATGGAGAGGGTGCCATAGCTAAAAGAACCGCCTGTGATTGGTATAGCAAGTTCAAAAATGGAAATTTTGACTTCAAAGATGCACCTCGTTCTGGCTGTCCAGTTGAGTTCGATGAAGGGCGATTAAGCCAACTTTCGCACTAAAATTCTCGACAAACGACAAGGGAACTGGCAGAAAAAATGGAACGCTCCCACACTGCTATAAAGAAGCATCTTCACTCGATGGGAAAGGTTCAGAAGAATAAAGCATGGGTCCCGCATGCTTTAAGTGACAACAACAACAATCAACGAGTTAGAATCTCCGCTGGTTTGCTTGCTCGTCGTCACCGCTCAACTCATGGATACAAGCAACTATTTCTTTACCAAATCGTTACAGGCGACGAAAAATGGTGCCTGTACATCAATATGAAGCAGTGTAAGGAATGGCTCAGCCCCGGTAAACAAGTAGCACAGCGCGTGAAACAAGACCTATAGATATGCCTTAACTCATATATATATATATATATATATATATATATATATATATATATATATATATATATATATATATATCATCGTAAATATACAGGGATTAGCATTGAGTTGCTTCTCCAACATACTGAAAATTTAGAAATAGCAGTCAAAAAACTACTGATTCTAAACTACAAATTTTTCTCTGGCTTTCCACTCTGGTTTTTGTTCTATGTGCGCCATAAATATCGCCATCCATTTAGAGAAAAATTTGTAGTTTAGAATCAGTAGTTTTTTTACTGCTATTTCTAAATTTTCAGTATGTTGGAGAAGCAACTCAATGCTAATCCCTGTATATTTACGATGATAAATGATTTTACCGATAAAGGTTTTTTTCATACTGAACTACTTGGCAAAATTGTTAATTGTTAATTCTATTGCTAATTGACGATTCCCTGCCCTTATTCTTGTATATATATATATATATATATATATATATATATATATATATATATATATATATATATATATATATATATATATGTATATATATATATTGCATATATGTGTATATGTATATGTATATATGTATATGTATATATATATATATATATATATATATATATATATATATATATATATATATATATATATATATATATATATGCATATATATATATGCATATATATATATATATATATATATATATATATATATATATATATATATATATATATATATATATATATATATATATATATATATATATGCATATATATATATGCATATATATATATATATATATATATATATATATATATATATATATATATATATATATATATATATATATGCATATCTATTTATTTATATTATCATATATTCTACTTGATCTACTGCGTATCTTACTTAAGATCGAAAATGTTTCGTGGTCATTCGCCCCTTCTCACGTTCAGTTTCATCCAGTTCACACGTTCCAAAGCTCCTGGCGTTATTACAGGTTCTAAGTTATATTCCCATCATCTTATTCGCATCGTTATCTTGTCCTGTATTGTAATTCTGAATGATGCAAAAGAAGGGCAATCTTACAGTAAACTAAGTATTATTCAAAATGCATTAACGCCAGCAACGTGCGAGTTCTAACCAGCGTATGTATGTGAAATGTGTGTGGCTCTATGATGTACAGGAGAGGAGAAAGATGGCTGCATTGCTTTCTAGTATAGATATATACACTGCAAGCAATCTCTGTTACCTACCTTTATTTCCTCTTTCACATTCTCTTACAGCCTCTTAATTTTTTTTATTCTCCTCGTTCACGGTTTCTCTCATCCATTTTCTATCTCGAAAAACCTCACATCTCGATCCTTCTGTTCGCATTAGCAACATCTATAATTTGATTTGCATGTAAATTCGAAAGTCAATACAGTTTTCGTTTTTTTTTCTTTCTCTCTATAAAAATCTCTCATATATATTTTTGTCCTTAAGTTTCTGTCTCACTCGTATTTTTCGTCTTCAGATTCTAATTTGTGATGAGCGCTACGTCAATGAAGTTTACCATCACTAGCACTTGCATAAAAGTGGTTATATGTTATTATGTATTCGAAGTTACCCTCAATCTGATCCAGATGGCTGTCGAGAGGTGTTTCATTCCTGATCTCATTTCCTCCATTTTCCCTCTAATTTCATATGTATGTATGTATGTATGTATGTATGTATGTATGTATGTATGTATGTATGTATTTATATATGCATGCATGTATGTATGTTAATTACTTAACAGAAGTTAGAGAGAGAGAGACCCAAAAGTCAAGAATTTCATGAACTGGCATTTATCAATGATTCAGAGTCCACGAATTTCGTGCATTGGCACTTAACGGACTCACTTCATGCTCGATAAATACCGGTGTACGAAACTCTTACCCCTTGAGTTACTCAGTAACTTTCTCTATTCCCCTAGTAACATCAGAACATATTTTAACTTGCCATAAGATTATATCTGGCTTAATAATTTGAGGTTACTCAACTTGTTAATGATCCTCAAAATTTCGCTTAAATAGCAGGTAATATATCCTGATACCCAACGATTAGACTGAAAGTTCCGTCAATATAGAAAGTCCTAGATTTCAAGAAGAAACTGGAATGCTTGCAGCGTCTATTTCTTTACTTGAAGACAAGGCAACCATCTTTCTCCTTTCCTGTACATGATGTACCCAGTTAGTATCATTACTTATGACGTTTCACAAACGCTGGCTCGAATTTGAACGTTGTTTGGCCAAGAGTTAGTGCATTTTCAACAATTCTTACTTTACCGTAAGATCACCCACTTCTGCCTCTTTTTGAATTAAAATATATTTCAAAGCGGATGTGATATGACACCAGTCGCTGCAGCAAAGACAATAAGTGTTCCTCTGTTTAACATCTGTAAAGATATACACAGTTAACACGATCAAGGTTTTCTTTTTTTTTCCGCTGCGGTTTCCAGATTAAACGTCTGCTTCATATTTTACTCCGTTTGTAAAGCATTCTCTCGTAGTGGTTCTGTACAAATTGTATTAGAGTTGGATTGCTGGTGTTGTCTCAATGGATTCCTAGTTGCGGAGCAAGAGTTAAAACCACTGTAACTCTGAAACTATAATAAAATTTTCATGACTAATTTGTGATATCCGTGTGAAAAGAAGAGAACGCTTACTGAACAGTGTAAAGAAAACCCTTGCAGCACATTTTTCACTACACACACGCAAACACACACATATATACATACATACATATATATATATATATATATATATATATATATATATATATATATATATATATATATATATATATATATATATATATATATATATATATATATACAGCGAGAGAGAGAATGTTAAAGTCATTCTTTACAAGTAGGGAGATATGGGAAAATGATAACAGGAGGAAGAAAATGCGTTTATCCTCTTATATTGCAGTGAATTAGTTCCAAAGTATATTATTACAGTCAAATCATTTCAAAATACAATAATATGCATTGAAAAACAGATTATCGCAATCAAATTATTTCAAAAAGACATTATTAGATATTCCGAAATATCATCTCATATTCAAAATGCAATTCTACAATCGAATCATTTCAAGATTACGGATTCCAGTGTACATTCAGATCATTTCAAAATACCTTATTAAATTCTTCAAAGTTCATAATTACGAAGCTACATCAAAGTAAATAATTTCAAACCGGTTTCACTTCTTACAGAAGATATTAATTGCAATATACGTGTGTAATGGCTTGCTACTGGCCTTCATTTAATATAGAGTGGATCTGCCGGAAGTAGCTTCGTTATATAGTCATTATATATTATATACACACATACAAACATACATGCTTATATACATACATACATGCATATATATATATATATATATATATATATATATATATATATATATATATATATATATATATATATATATATATATATATATATATAGCTGCCAAGAAAATGGAGGACAAACAACAAACTGAGGTGTGTCTTTTGCGCTAGTAACCCATCAGCGTAAAAGACACACTTCTGTTTGTTGTTTGTCCTCCATTTTCTTCGCAGCTATATATATATTAAACAATAGTTACCCGCTAAATTAACTGCTGCCGTATACCTTTTACCAAGGAATATACCCACTGAGATATAACCAAACATAGATATAACCAGAAACCAGAAGCCCTTAGAGGCATTAAACACCTCTAACTGAGATATATATATATATATATATATATATATATATATATATATATATATATATATATATATATATATATATTGAAGGTTTGGAGGTGATGTACAGGAATTATATAGAAAAAATTTAAGCTACTCAGAAATCTGGATGTTTGTACATTTACAGATTTTTATTAAAGTCACATATTAAATAAAGCGCTTTTCACCTGGTCCTGCAGGATTTTCAAATATATATATATATATATATATATATATATATATATATATATATATATATATATATATATATATATATATATTTGTTAGCGACAGTTGTCGCAAATAACCAGCAAAAATAAGTATGAGCGTCAGAAGCAGTATGAATACCTAAAGGTCCTTTCTATATACAATTAAACATGGATATTTTGTTACCAAGCCAAATACTGAAAGAAACACTCACATGGATTCATGGTGCATAAAAGTACACATATCTATATCGTTGACGGACGAGATTTCCCTGCTACAGGCGCCGAAACTACCGTGATTTCGACATACTCTCTCTCTCTCTCTCTCTCTCTCTCTCTCTCTCTCTCTCTCTCTCTCTCTCTCTCTCTCTCTCTCTCTCTCTCTCTCAGTAGCAGGCTTCTAGTAGCCGCATATGCCAACCAAATCTCACACATAACGATATATAAAGTATCAGTGATTTTTATGGATTCAACATACGCGTCCTTTAATTCAGACACATTTTCGTCTCTCCATCTGCTTTCTCGCCTCATTCCATTTTGCAGAAGAGCGTCGGCTAGAAACGTCAAAGACTCTTCTATATATCCTGAGCGCAAAACTAATATAAGTTTTTTGTTGCTCCCCCACATGTCTCCGCTTTTTTTTCTTATTCTGTACAATTCTGAATCATATATATATATATATATATATATATATATATATATATATATATATATATATACAGATGTGTGTGTATGTATGTATATGTATAGGTATGTACATATATATGTATATATATACCTCTATGTATGTGTGTGCTTGTGTGCATAGGTATATGTATATGCTCGCATATATTTATATGTGTCTATGTATAAAATATATATATTTATAAATATGTGTATTAGATGAAAGTGGAAGAGGCTTCCATAGATTTCTTATGGTAAACTATGGTAGATCAATAACGCCAATTCCATTCTACAGCTTACCTTTCATTTGGAATATCGAAAGCATTCCATTAAAAGACCATTCAGCTGTCAAATTTATCCCTTTCTACATCTCTTTTTCCCTCTCTACTACTCTGTCTCCATCTCTCTATCTATCTATCTATCTATCTATCTATCTATCTATCTATCTATCTACCTGTATCTCTATCTCTCTCTTCCTCTCCGTCTTGTATAAATTTTCTTTCTCCATCGTGTCTCTCTTTCAAACTTTCCCTCTGTTTTCCTTTCTCTCTGTTTTTCTCTTTCGTGCAGATTCTTCATATCTTTCTCGTTCAACTTTGCTCTAAGTCTCTGTGTGATGTGTATGCGTATGTATATATGTGAGTGCGTGTGTCTGTGTGTGTACGTGTGTGTATTTGTGTGTCTGTGTGCATGTAGGTATGTGGGCGCGTGCGTTTTTGTGTCTCCGTGTGTATGCATGTATATATGTGCGTACGTGTGTGTGTGTGTGTGTATGTATGTGTGTATGTATATTTGTCTGTGTTTGCTTGTGAGTGTGTGCGTGTGAATGTCTCTGTGTGTGTGTGTGCATGTATGTATGTGCGTGCGTGTTTGTGTGTGCATATGTGTCTGTGTGCATGGATATTTGTGCGTGCATGTGCGTGTATCTGTGTGTTTGTGTCTGTATGTGTGTGTCTGTGTGTTCGTCTGTGTGTGTGAGTGTGTGTTTGTGTGTGCACGTCCGTGTGTGAACGCAAGAACAAAATCTGCTTTTTACATATATAATCAATCTTACATGAAACATTTAAACACAAACACACACAAACATCCGGCGATCTAGAAGAACAAAAGACATATTACACAAACATTTATATTATGTATACAATATAAGGTGAAGAGCTGGCAGAATCGTTAGCACACCGGACAAAACTTAGCGTTTCGTGTGTCTCCACGTTCTGAGTTCAAATGCCACCGCGTTCGACTTGAATTTTCGTCTTTTCAGAATCAATAAAATGTATACCATTCGAGCGATAGGGTCAACGTAATAAGCTTGGACCCTTCCCCCAAATTTCAGGCCTTGTGCATATCACCTTGTACATACCATAGAAAGGACTATATGCGTATATATCTGTATATGTGCGTCTATATGTATGTATATATATATATATATATATATGTGTGTGTGTGTGTGTGTGTGTGTATACACACACACACATATTTGTATATATGGCAAATGAAAGACGGAAGATGGAATACACGAGAATTCATTATTAATTACAGTTGTTCCGACACATCTAGCATTGATCCCCCCTGGGTAGGACACTCAACAACTGGTTCAGGAGTATCCGGCGGTGCATACGTATCCCATCAGGTGAGAAATAGACTCAACTCGTTAATTTATCAGTTCTGCAATGTAAATTCTTATTTTGTAGGAAGAAAAGAAGCCAGACGGAGGAAATATCTTCATAGAAGATTGAAATTAAAATCATAGATGGTAAAAAAAGAAACGAAGAGGGAATATATATATATATATATATAGAGAGAGAGAGAGAGAGAGAGACAGACAGACAGACAGACAGACACACACACAAACTCACATACGCACACACACACACATATATATATATATATATATATATATATATATATATATATATGTGTATATGTATATGTATACATATATATATATGTATATGTGTATGCATGTATATATATTCATGTATGTATAAGTATGTATTTCTCTACATATACATATACACACATTTTTTCCTCTCGCTGCTTTCTGTCGAACAGCGTACGCTCAAAACGTAAAAGACTTTCTCACCTTCCCGAGCGTCACAATAAATACACCTGTTTGTTGTTTATACACCTGTCTTCGTCTGTTGATTTTCTGTAAATTTCAAATATATATATATATGTATATTTGTGTGTGTGTGTGTGTGTGTGTGTGTGTGTGTGTGTGTGTGTGTGTGTGTGTGTGTGTGCGTGTGTGTGTGTGTTATAATACTATTCGACAACCATACCAATAATCCAACTTACCACCATCATCAGCCGCCCTACGGATATCATTATGGTTTCGACACCTGGGCAGTAACATTAAATCCGGCGGTGTCTACAGCACAAAAATAAATGTTGTTTGGGAACAAACAAACTAAAGAAAAGAAAGACAACTTTCAAACACATTTACCCAATGTACTACCGTATCGATAAATAAATTCCATAAGTAAATTACAGCCACACCTGAATACGTAACTAAACAGCGACAAATCCATTAAGCCATACAAAATTATAATCAGTACCGTCTTCCGTAGTGTAATATAAAAGCAAAAGCTTAATAACCACATTATTTAGATCAATCAATCAATCAATATATAGGCAGGATTAAAGACTAACTTTACTAAAACTACAACAAAGAAACATATAAACCAATGTACATTGTATCGGCGAGAGAGAAATAGTTGGAAAGTTCCTGGCTTTGAGTAAAAGAATATACTGGAAAATAAAGTGATTTTGATTTTATTCAACATATTCCGTTCTCAGATCCACACACTTATTGCAACGGTCACACAGTTTTTCTAGGTCCTGTAAAAGAACTCAGAAGATTGGGCCTCCAAACAAGCCTTTCGCGATAGCCTTAAAAGTCGGGCTTCTGAACTGAATCATTAGCCTCCTGGTTCATAGAGAACAGTGCTCTCAACATATTTAGTCGATTTCTGGTCGTTTACACAGCTTAGATATAAACTTTGCAGCTGCGTTGCTTGCATTGTGTCTTCAGTTATTCACAAGACATAAAGACTTGTCCGGTCAAAAACCTGCTGCAGGCATTAAGCGGTTTTGTTTCCCTAAGTTTTAAGATTCGAAATTAAATGTATTGCTATGCATTACATCGCTAAAAATACATGAGGCCTGATATTGCTAATCTAAATGGTTCTGAAAATAAGCTGAACGGATGATATACTTACATGCATAATCGTATTTGCTCCTGCCTGCCAGTGTGTGCGTTTGTGCGTGCGTGTGTGTTAGTGTGTGCGTTAGTATGTGTGTATGTGTGTGTGAGTGTGCGTGTGTGTATGTGTTTATAGTTTTGTATGTCTTTGTACATATACATATTCTGTTTTTGTGTGTATAAACAAATATGTACATATATATGCATATATACATATATATATATATATATATATATATATATATATATATATATATATATATATATATATATATATATGACTATGTGTTTGTACACACACACATATGTCATATATATATAAATATATATATATATATAATAATATAAATAATATATATATATGCATATATACATACATATATGTACATACCTACATGTATATGTATATATACATGCATATATGGGTATATGACGTCAAACAAACGTGAACAAGATGAGAAACGAGAACATAAAAAACAAAAGCATGGAAAACGAACGTTTTTTTCGAACAAGAAAAAGAAACAAATAAAGAAACGAGACATGCAACATAAAGAATAATCCCTTCATCAGTTATCCCCTGTCTCATTTACTCAAAGTTCCGAATGTTGGGACTATATATATATATATATATATATATATATATATATATATATATATATATATATATATATATATATATATATATCTAATATATAAAACAGAGATGTCTGTGTATTCGCTTTTCACGTGAAATCGACTTCACCAAATGCTTCCATACTTATGATGCATGAATAATTTGACCTCGGATAAATGTCAGGCTCTTCATTTGATTTTTTTTATTAAAAATAAATAATATTGCTTTATATTTATGATTCACTTCTTTAAAAAGGTTCCTCAATGTTAACTTCCGGTATTGACGTAACAACGGCACAAAGCTTCACTCTCTATTTTTCAGTTTTTGTACCAAATGCTTACATACTTGTGATGAAATGTCAACTTCCGGTATTGACGTAGCGTGCATGTAGTATTTACTCTCTCTCT
Organism: Octopus bimaculoides; assembly: GCF_046866305.1. Classification (NCBI taxonomy): domain Eukaryota; kingdom Metazoa; phylum Mollusca; class Cephalopoda; order Octopoda; family Octopodidae; genus Octopus; species Octopus bimaculoides. Next base: position 88,362,057 of record NC_142936.1, on the reverse strand, counting down.
CTCTCTCTCTCTCTCTCTCTCTTTCATACACACGCACACACACACTCACACACAAAGATCTATGCATATTTATGCATGTTCGTATACATGACCTCTCTCTCTCACTCTCTCTCTCTCTCTCTTTCTCTCTCACTATCTCTCTCTCTCTTTCTCTCTCACTATCTCTCTCTCTCTCTGTCACACACACACACACGTCCATTTCATCTGATGTGTGATACTCTGTGTGAGTGTGTGTGCGTGCGAGCGTGCGTGCGTGCGAGCGTGCGTGCGTGCGAGCGTGCGTACGTGCGTGGGGGTTCCACAATCGTCATTTATTTCAATTACTGTTGTGAGGATATTCACGTAAATCTTTTTTTTTTCATTTAATCCCCATTTTAATTTTCGTAAAAGTTTCCAAGTATCAATGAGGCTTTTTGGCGAATCTTCAATTTTCCCTTTCATGAGAGGCGCCCAGCCATCATTCATCTGAGAGTCCATCTACAGAATGTCCTCAAATTTCTATACAGCATATTTTGCTTTTTTTCATCCAGTATATAAGCAACAATTTCATTCCCGAGCAACGCCGGTTCCCTCTGCTAGTATATATATAAAAGAATGAGATAAAGAGATCAATGGCATTTCGCAAAAAAACAAAAGAAGAAGACAGGTGGTGTAGAAAACAAACAGATGTATTAGTATAACTCTCGGGAATAGAGAAAGTCTTCAACGTTTCGAGCCTACGCTCTTCCACAGAAAGGAACACAGAAAGAAACAAGGAGAGTAACATGGAGAGAAAAGAAAGAGAATGTGTAGTGGCTAGCGATCTATCATGGCAAATCATGTATACATACATACATACCTTATATACCATATATGTGACGATTTTCTTTCTTCCTTGGAGTTTTTACTTTCTCCTTTGTGACGAAGAGCTATGCTCGAAACGTTAAAAATTCAGTCTAATATAATTTTGCGCACTTCCTCTCGTTCGTTTTTTTATCTCTTTTTTTCTCTTTTCTTTTTTTTATTCGTATTTATAGTTGTTTGTTGAATTGACTATATATACATATACATCTTATTGTGTATGCATTTATGTATATATATTTATATTTACATAATATGAATAAGAGCATATATATATATATATATATATATATATATATATATATTTACATACAATATGCATATGTATACCTACGCATACACACACACACATACACACACAGAGGTATGCATTATATACGTATGTACTCAAATGTAATCATTTAAAAGAAATTATGATCGTCATAACCCTTATCTTATCAATCATCAGCATCTTCATCATCATCATCATCTTCATCATCATCATCATCTTCATCATCATTATCATCATCATATGGAACTTACTCGTGATTATGCTTTGCTTAACGTCAACCACCTGAAATCTTTACACATAAGCAAGGAACCTTGTTTGCCAAACACACGTACACACACTCAAATGTACGCACGCACACAGACATACACGCACTCACACAAACGCACATACATAAACATATATGGTCGTACACGCACAGAGATATCTAATGTAAAATTGTTTTGTAGTAACGTGTTGTCAATATTTTATATCTCTTTGCGTTGATGTATTTGATAGAATATCTGCATGTATAATTAATGATTTCACAAACTGTCGCAAGTTTAAAATTATTCACAGAGATGGAGGTTGTGTACGGAATAATTAGATATTAATGATATGAAATGTCTTCGACCTTAGCAGGGTTTGATCTCAGTTTGTCGCAGAACAGAGATGACACGTGATTAAAAGTATTCACCGAAGATACGATGTTATGGTTAGAATAATTAATATATTGAAGAAGCACAACGTCTTCTGTTTTTGTAGAAATTGAGCTTGGATGATAGTTCAATGAACTTTTCTCCATACTCTATTATTGTTCTAGTAATCAGGGCACCCACTGCGGTAAAGTGCTTTTCATTTTTTTCATTTTATCCAGTTTCAGCTCATGAGCTGTGGCCATGCTGCAGCACCGACATTTGGTGTTGCTACATAATTTTAATTCACGAATTTTAGTTCAGGAATTGACATTTGGTGCATGAGAGAGTTTGATGCAGATGCCCTCATCTGCACCTCCTGCTTGGCGGAAATTCTCTCAACTCTTGATGTTCTGAGTTCAAATTCTGCCAGGGTTCAGCTTAAGCGTTCATTGTTTGTGGGGCCCAATAAAATAAGTAATCGACTCACGAATTCCTTGAAATTGCTAGTCGTGTACCAAAATTAGAAACATTATAGAGGTGAACTATTAGAACCGTTAACACGGAAAAACACTGAGCAACATTTCGCTCTTTTGTACGTTCTTAGTTCGAATTCCTCCGATATCGACTTTACTTTTCATCCTTTCAGGGTCGATAATTAAGTATCAATGAAACACCGGTGTCCCCGAAATCGACTAGTCCCCTTTCCCCAACTTTCAGGCTTTGTGCCTTTAGCAGAAAGGATTTTTATTATTATTATTATTATTATTATTATTATTATTTTGTTTTCTTTCTTCAAATTTTCTTCCATTTCTCGCCAAGTATTTTCCGTACTTCTAGGGCAGAGAAGCTCATTGTATGCAATCCCAGTTTACACACGCAAATTTACAGGTAAAATATGTATTTATTACCATTATTATTATTATTATTATTATTATTATTATTATTATTATTATTATTATTATTATTATTATTATTATTATTCAGTAGTCTAATTTTTATAACGTGCTTTCACTTCACTACCGAGCGCAGCTCTGTGTGCCTTGGGCATGTGCTGTGGTTTGCTGTGATGCTCTCATGGTTACTGTATCGAAAGTGTTTTACGTAGGATTTGTGTGGTGCCTAGTAGTGCTATTTTCTGTATGCTATATATATTTATTAGTCCTGGTGATTTTGTTATGTATTTGTTTGAATACTTTTTTATTATACCTAAGGCACCTACTATGATAGGAATTGTTTCTGTTTTTAGATTTCACATTCGAGTTACCTCTATTTCCAGATCTTCTCCATTTCTTTTAGAGAAACATTGTCATCTGTTGGTATTGATACATCAATTAGAAAGCATTTTTTCCCTTGATAATCTCTGACAACTATATCCGGCCTATTGGCCTTAATTTTTCTATCTGTGTGTATTGCCATTTTATTATTATTATTATTATTATTATTATTATTATTATTATTATTATTATTATTATTATTATTATCGTCAAAAAGGCGGCGAGCTGCCAGAATCGTTAGCACGCTGGACGAAATGCTTAGCGGTATTTCGTCCGTCTATACGTTCACAGTTCGAAATCTGCTGAGGTCCACTTTGCCTTTCATCCTTTCGGTGTTGATGAATAAAGTGCCAGAGAAACAATGGTTTTCATTATTATTACCATCAAAGTTTTGAGCTGGCAAAACCGCGAGATTGTTACACAGAATGCATTATTTTCTAAATCATTACGTTGGGTTCAAATTCCGCCGGTGTCATCTTTGCTTCTTATCATTCTGTGGTCAAGAAAATAAAAGTACCGATCTGGTCCTCGGATCGATTTAGCCGACTGACCCCGTCCCCCTAAATGTTTTAGACCTCGTGCCAACAGCATTACCTCTACTGCCACCACCACCATCGCCACCTTTACTATCATCACTCTTACTACTATTATTACGGTGACTACTCAGCTATTACTACGGCGTTCAATACAACCACCACAACTATCTCGACCACCACTACTACCACCCCAACCACCACCACCATCGCCGCCATCAACACCACCACCACAAACACCACCACCACCTATACCTCCTACACCACTCACAACACAACCAAACACCAATACCACTACCATTACCAACACCACTACCGCCTCTACCACTACCACCACCACTACTATCACCACCAACAACACCATCATCACCACCATCAGCATCACCGCCATCATCACTACCACCACCACTACTACCACCACCACCACCACCATCATCACCACCATCAGCATCACCGTTATTACCACCACTACCACCACCACCAACAACAACAATAACACTACCACCACCACCGCCACTAGCACCACCTCCATCACTTCCACCACCACCATCACCCTCATCATCATCATCATCATCATTGTCGTTACTACAACGTTTATCACACTCACTAATACCATTGTGACCATCACCACTATTACTAGAGGTAGCACCATCATCAACATCCTTGCGACCAAGGGGACTAGCACCGTGACCACCACTCCATAATCACGACCTCCATCAACATCACCCCTCTCCCACCGTCTCCCATATCACCATCAGTAGAGCGTTTGCCTTTTTTGTCATCACTAACCCAAGCACCCCATCCCCTACCTTCACCACCGCAACTTCGTCATCACGAGCTTCGTCATCAGTAAACCACACACTCACCACCATCATAAATCCACCAACAACGCCATCAGCACACCATGCTTTCATTTCCACCTGCACCACAACCAACACCAGCGCTACCAACTGCACCGTCAATACTACCACCGCCACCGCCACTACCATCGCTACCACCGCTACCACCACCGTTAACACTACCACTTCCACCACCACAACTACCGCCACCACCACTACCACCACCACAACCACGACCACCAACACCATCACCACCACACCACCACCACAACCACCACCACCAACACCACTACCATAAACACCACCACCTACACCAACCCCACCACAACCAACCTCAACACCAATATTATCACCAATACCACCACCACTACTACCACCACCAACACGAAAACAACCAGCATCACCCCTACCAACACCACCACCACCATCACCACCACCGCCACCGCCGCCGCTTCCACAGTGGGTGTCCCTTATTGTGAAGAATGAGGAAATTAAAAATTCTTCAAGGAATTTACTCTGTTCGTGCCACAGTATAAGAGATTTATTGAGACTAGTCTGTTTAGTATGTTCTAAGTAGCTGCTACTACTACTACCACTGCTACTACTACTACTGTTACTACTACTACTGTTACTGCTGCTGCTTCTTTGACTCCAGTATTCATCTCCTCCTCCTTCTCCTCTCCCTATTCTATATACCACCATCATAACCACCACCTGTTATAGATGTCAAATCGTGGATATAACATCATATCCGATGACATTGCTCCTAATATTTCACTGTCTCCTACCTATCATCTCACTATGTTTTACTCTCTCTCTCTCTCTCTCTCTCTCTCTCTCTCTGCCTCACCGTTTCTCTCCCTGCATCTCTGCTCTTCTCTCTCCCTCTCTCTCTCTCTCCCTTTCCTACCACTACTCTCACGTTTCTTTCCTCTTCCCTGTCTATCTCAACAATCAAATTAAAATTCGTGCTCAGATTTGTGCCACAATGTGCAAAATGGCCTTGTGTATATATGTGTGTACGTGTATATATGTGCGTTTCTGTGTATACCTCTGTGTGTGTGTGTAGATACAGCAATGCATATGTATGCGTGAGTATTTACTATAGCTGTATATACGCTTATATATATATATATATATATATATATATATATATATATATATATATATATA
>NC_142936.1:88349013-88354013 GCF_046866305.1 Octopus bimaculoides | reverse complement strand
TAAGAAGACAGATTCCCAACCATATGGTTCCGAATTTAGTGCCATTGTGTCGCACCTCCTACTATAGCCTCCGGCTGGAAGTAATAGGAGCCGGTGTTGGTGCGATTGCATCCCTGTAACATTTGCAGTTCTGTGAAAGAGACCGATAGAATGGTTACTATTCTTAAGAAGTAAGTCCTGGGATCAATTTTTGCGACTAAAAACCTTCAAGGCCACTGTCCAGAATGGACACGGTCGAATGACTGAAACATGTAACAGAATAAAAGAATACACACACACACACACACACACACACTCACACGCGCACGCACACACTCACACGCAAACACACACACACTCACACGCACACACGCAAACACACACACACCCACACATATGTATATATATATATACATATACATGTACACAAAGGTACATATATATTTGAGTGTGTTCTGTGTGGGTTTGAGAGTATGTATTAGATAGATAGATAGATAGATAGATAGATAGATAGATAGATAGATAGATAGATAGATAGATAGAAAAATAGGTAGACAGACTGACAGCGCGACACAGATAGAAAGATAGATTCATTTATTTATTGATATAAATGTCTGTGATGTGTGTATTGATGCATGTGTATGTGTGTAAGAATGTATGTATATATGTGTGTATGCATGTGTGTATTTATGTATGCATGCTTGTATGTATGTATGTATGTATGTATGTATGTATGTATGTATTCTTTTCTACTCTAGGCACAAAATCTGAATTTTTAGGGGAGGCTGGCAGTCGCTTAGGTCGACTCCAGTACGCAACTGGTACTTAATTTACCGACCACGAAAGCATGAAAGTCTAAGTCGATGTCGGCGAAATTCGACCTCAGAACGTAACGGCAGGCTAAATACTGCTAATCATTGCTGCCCGGCGTGCTAACGTTTCGTATTTCTTTATGACCTTCAAGGGGCTAAACATAGAGGGGACAAACAAGGACAGACAAATGGATTAAGTCGATTACACCGTCCACCGATTACACTCACAAGGCTTCGGATAACCTAAGTATATAGTAGAAGGTTCTTGACCAAGATGCCACGCAGTCGGGCTGACTCTGGAGACATGTGGTTGGGATGCAAGCTTCTTACGTCGCAGCCACGCCGGCGCCTACATCATGAAATGTTCGAATAAATTCACTCTTGAGAGACGTTTTTGTACACCGTTCCAATGACCACTGCTCAACTGGATGATGCTACACGACTATGACAACGAATACATCACTCGTTTAGTTAAGCAATTCATTTCTAAATAAAAAAAATAATCACAAAACATTAAGCTAATGTCCTGACTATTTCAACCACCCATTCTTAATCCGATCATAATTCTCTGGAACGAAGTCGATTACGACATCAAAGCTCAAAAGCCGTTCTGTCTGAACAATCTGTGATCAAAGGATACAAAGAATGCATCTCTATTTCTTGTCGCCATCGTCTGATTGAATGGAAGTCCCGCAGATGTCACAAAAGTCTTTGAGATAAATGACTATCATCACAATGAAGGATGTAAGTAAATTAAGTCCCCTGGACAATCCTGTTTCAAGTTTTAAGTCCCATGGTACCGGTTTCCCTGTTTCCCACGCTGTGTAAGTGACCGAGATCATAACTCTTCCCCTGTATCGGATGCTAGCGGAATCAAATGGAATTACGGGAAATGATTTTTTTTTTACTCAATACATCGGGAATTGAAACCACGACCTTGTGCTCGTTACTGCTTTATACTAACGTATATGTATGTATATATATGTATATGTATGTATATATATATATATATATATATATATATATATATATATATATATATATATGTTATATATATGTGTGTATATGTATGTATATATATATATGTATATATATATATATATATATATATATATATATATATATATATATATATATATATATATATATATATATATATATATATATATATATAAACAAAATTAAGGAATCAGCAACAGGTCGCTTCACCACATATATATATATAATTTGTTTACAGGAAACGTTGAATGTTTAACTGTGATATCTTCCCAAATTTTATAATGTGACAATATTATCCAACGTAATTGTATTTGTGCCCAAATTTTATTATACTGAACGATTTTTTTTTTTTTTTTATTAAACTCAATGGTTTATAGCTTTAGGAAAAACTTTTGCCATTATAATGAATGATTTATAAGGTTTTATTTTCATTTTAAATGAAAAGTTTGTAGCTTTAAACTAGTATATAAATGAGGAAGTCTATAATATTTCAGTGGATTAATTTATAAATTTAGTACCATAAAATATATCTGTCTTGGGTGTAAACTATATCATTATTTTCGTAGTTAAATTTATGATATAAGTTTTAATTATGCTATCATCTTTATATAAATTATTATAAATATATAAATTGAATTTGATAATAATAATATATGAATAATTTTATAAAAGGCCCTATCGTGATTAAAATAATTTCTATTATAAGTACGTATTTCCGGTTATTTTTCCGTAAGCAATGAATATATAAATATATAACCATTGATTTACGGCGGTATTTTTTACTTGTTATTTATTTAGAATAACGTTTACATTAGTACGAATAAATAGATTAGAATAATTATTATATAAAATTATATATGTTTATGAATAATTATTCATATTATGAATATTTCTTGTAGACCCCATAATATTTAGTATATATCATCATATTATGATCTGTCGAACTTGTATACACATACAAATTATAGAATGGTAAAACTATTGGCTTCTTCTAATTTGTATCCTTCTGTAAAACTAAGAAATAGCATAGTTTATAACAAACGTAGCTTTATACGTTTGTCTAACATCGGCGTATTTAGTAGAAGCTTTCGGGTGAATGCCTCGTTGATTAAAACAAGTTTTAATGAATCTAGTGTCTGAATAAAATATATCCTTTTTTTTTCTATCATAGCATATAGTAATTGTAAATAAAATATAATTCATACTCCACCATAAATTTTTAACATATTATATAGACCTTATCAAATAATAAAAATAGGCAGTGATTATTTTCGATTAAAATAACTTTAGATTAATATTACTAAAGAGGCATAAGAACATTTTATGATCGTTGCAATTGTTCTTTATTGAATTATTTTGTATGTGTGTATGTATGTATGCTTTTGTGCAGGTATACGTATATTTATGTATATGCACGTGTTAATGTATTCATGTGAATATATGCACATGTATTTCGTATATATAAGTATAATTTTTTTTTATACGTCTTCTTTTCTATGGATGTGCGTGTAGATAAGAAGTCCGTTATTGTTTTAATATCTACGAGCTTTCTCAACCCAATGGATCAAAAATTCTTTTTAATATTTCAAGACAAACTTACATTTATATTAATTAATTATTTATTTACCATTAATTAATTTGCTCTGGACATGGATGATTTCTTTTTTAACTTAAAATTTTTTTTTGGCTCAAGGTTTTCTTCGATTCTATACAACACGATATTCATGCATTTTTATTTATATTTTTATTTTCTATTTCTTATTTTATTTTATTTTCTATTTGTATATTTGCTGTCTCAACTTGATACTTCTGAAAGACCGTTAGTGGAAACAACCAATCAAAATCAATTGTGTTTTTGTCAATGTGAATCACATACAAATATACATTGTACGTACAACCTCAAGAGAAACTAGGTGTCAGAGAAAGAGAAAAGAGGAGAGGTGGCTATGAGTGAAGAGAGGGAGCTAGTGTCAGATGAAGAGAGGAAAGGTGAGTAAGAGTGAAGAGAGGAATTTAGTGTCAGAGGAAGAGAGGAGAGGAGGGGAGTAGAGGCCATGTGGTGCTAAGGTCCGAAGAGATAAGATTAATCCCTGTTCACGATGAAGGCAGGAGTCCGGATGGTTCCTGTGCAAAGATAGTCGGAACACAGACAGGTATTGGAGTGAATGACCGGTAGAGCAGAAATGGCACGAGACCGGGGTGTCATTGCTGAGTCTGGTGTTTCAGAGATGCTCCGCGAATCAGTCAGCCAAGTGGCGTCCTGTTTGACCGATGTATAGAGGACGGCAGAAAGGGCAGGAGATGCAGTAAAGGACGTTGCTAGAAGTGCAGGTAAAGGAGTCGGGGATATGATAAAGACAATGATGGGTGCCTGTGGGGTTGGTAGTATTGGAAAGGTAGAGGCAAGTGCTGCAACGTCGATGCCCCAACATAGGCAAAACCTTTGGGCTTAAACATAAAAGAAAAGCGTATGTGTATATATATATGCGTGTGTGTATATATATAGAGAGAGAGAGAGAGAAAAAGCGAGAGAGAGAGAGAGAGAAAGAGAGAGTAAGCAGTTGTAGTAACCACCTAAGGGATAAAATATCCGTATGTACAATCAGTGTCTGTTACCTATGTTATCCCCGGGAAATGGTGTGCATGGACACCATATACGTCGAGCGCAGGTGACAATAGGATAAGCAAAAGTTTTTCAGGAACCAATGCAAATAGTTAGAAAATGGAGAAAAACATAGATTAACCATCGATAGGACCACTTTAAAGTTTGTTTATTGATACAAAGCAAGACATAACCAAGCTAACAGCTGTTTCTGATCAAAATTCCCAGAATGCAGTGTATACATAAATGCGAGAATATAATTCTTCATTTTCATAGAGCATTCGAATTAAGGCAACCGATCTTCATCAGAGTGAAAAACAAGAGCATAGAGTATAAACAAAAGGGAGAAGGAAAAGGAAAAGTTAAGAAACCATGGTTTAGACAAATAGTCTATTCTCGCATTTATACATCTGCTGTGTGTATATCCATATGGTTGTGTTTGTCCCCCATTATCACCTGACAATCAGTGGGGATTTATCTCCCTGTAACAGATTATAAAATAATATGTTGACGCGGTGATTTGCTGGACTATACTCTTCATGGCGGTTCACCAGCACGACTGCAGTTTATTGACTGAAACAAGTAAACGATAAACATAAATATAAGAT
>NC_142936.1:88336513-88344013 GCF_046866305.1 Octopus bimaculoides | reverse complement strand
GTGGTAGCAAAGAAGTCCACTGGTTTGTTCACTTGTCTGTGCTCCAATGGAGTTGTGAAGACACTTTTGAATTTCTCATTCAGTACCTCACTGATCCTAGTTGGACTGTCTGTGAGGGAGCCATCCTTTTCGAAGAGGGGTCCAATCTTGCAGCGTACTGAAACTGTTTCTTTTGCGTAATAAAAGAAGGCCTTTGGGTTTGACTTAATGTTTTTTATAACCCAGGCTTCTTTGTCTGCTCTCTCCTTCACATAGGATTGTTGCAGCCTTTTTTCGATCTCCATCAGTGTCGTTTTTAGGCGGGACCTTTGGCCATTCTTGGGATGCTGGTTGAGTCGATTTGCAACTTTCGTCCGTCGTCTCATGAGCATCTTCCTCTCCCTTGGAATCTTGTTCCTATTTGTTTTGGCCTTGTGCTCTGGGATATATTTCTGGCTTATGGCTTGCACAGTAGACATGAAACATTCTAGTTTCATGTCAATGTCTGGTGTGGAGAGACATTTTGGCCAATCCTCTCTGAGGATATATATATATGTATATACGTGCACGTATGTATACAATTATGTATATATATAAATGTATACATACATATATATATATATATATATATATATATATATATATATATATATATTTACACACACACACACACACACACACACATATATATATATATATATATATATATATATATATATATATATATATATATATATAGGCGCAGGAGTGGCCGTGTGGTAAGTAGCTTGTTCACCAACCACATGGTTCCAGGCTCAGTCCCAATGTGTGGCATCTTGGGCAAGTGTCTTCTACTATAGCCTCGGGCCGACCAAAGCCCTGTGAGTGGATTTGGTAGACGGAAACTGAAAGGAGCCTGTCGTATATATATATATATATATATATATATATATGAGAGAGTAGTAGTAGTTTATTCTCACGCAAGAAAGAGTGTAGGAGAGTTAGATTTGGAGATGAATACGCATACGAGTCTTAAAACGAATTGTAGTTTTCGATTTTGTTGACAAATTATTAAAATGTCATACTGGTTTCAACGAATTTTGTTTTTTAATGTTAAATAAAAGAAATAATGTTTAAAGGGAGATTGAAGTTACAAGCAAGATAATATTCAGTAAAACATGTTTTAAAAAAATCTAAGATTTTGACAAATCACAATATTAATAAAATTTCACAGTAACTCGATATAATAAAAGTTCGAACGTTCGTTGAATCTCGTAACAATCACACATGTCTGTCAGTTTTGTAGTATTGAAAGCAACAAATTATATTAATAATTAGATACGAGGAAGTTTTAACAATCTAGGAAAAACATATAGAAAAAAGTGTATTCTGTACGCTTTATGTTCTAGTACACGAGGGAGAATCCTTCGTCACAGGCGTTACTGGTGAAAACCTGAACTGTTTTCAGTTGAAGCTGCTTGTATATATAGGTTTTAAGAAATAGTTTTAAGTTCTGATTGGTTATAAATTTAACGACCTCACCTGTTTTCCCTCGCATGTGAGCTTGTGTTTTGTTTGACTGACGGCCTGGAGGCATCACTTGTTTCCCGGATGTTCTGTTTACATATTTTGGTTTGTCAGTCGACCAGCGTTCTTGTTGGTTGTCTTCATTTGTTCATTTGATTTTGACCAATAGTGATCCAGGTCTCTAGTTGGTTGATTCTCTGTATACGTCATTTGTTTGTGAAATGTCTTCGTAACTTGTTTTTTAAATTTTTTCTGTTGGTTGTACCGCTTTCTGGTTGGGTGATTCTCTGAAGCAGTTACATGATTCGGTAATTATATTTTTCTTTCTTCTTTTGTAAGTCCAGTTTTGAACAGACGTAAAACCTAATTTTTTAAACCTAGGGCAAATTCAGAGTGTTCAGAAAGTGCAAGATATAATTGTACAAGAATTTGAAATTAGGGTTTCAAATCCCAAAGGAAATCTTTTACATCATCTTTAGGTTCATTTTTGTCGTTATTCTCCTGTGTTGTCATAGAATATTTGATGGTTGTTTATGTTCCTTAATAAACATAGTTTCCTTATTTAATTAGAATTGAGTTGAAGCGTTTGCGATGCATTCATATACACGGAAGATTTGATATCTAGGATGTTTGTTCGTGGAGACCAGATGAAAATGTTTGCCAGTTTACCGGTATTCTGTTCTCATAGTCAAGCTCGTTTGTCCCATGCGGTCTCCACCAAATTCAATGACATAATTTAAATTCCTCCATGCAGTGTTGAAATATCCTCGTATGTTGAATGTTTGCCCTGACTCCCTTATTGTCATTCACAGAACAAGCCTACTGTTTTCCGTCGTAATTTGAGATCTTTGGAACGGGGTGTATTATTAACTAGTAAGGCTGATCTTCTACGATCTTCGTTTATTGTTTTGCTCTTATGGTCATTTGGAAGTTCGTTGCCGGTTTTACAGTCCTATCTCGTTAAATAGTCATTTTCGTTTTCCATTAGTTCCTTTTGGGAAAGTTGGATGAAGGTAGTAAGTTTCTTCATTATTTAGGACTGTTAGTAATTCTTCACTTTTTCATTGTAAGTGTTCTCACAACGAAGAATTAGTGTAGTGTTTATACAGTATTCCAAGTTCTTAACAACTTCAGCACTAAATTTATCACCTCTTTGGTAACTTTATCTTAATCATTGTTAAAATCAATTCTGATTTCCTATTCTTTTCGGCTGGCATTTGATTTAAATTTCGGATGTGGTAGTAAAGCTTAAGGAAAATTGACAATAAAATCACAATTTGTCCAGCGTTTGTTCCCGTTTTTGTTAGCCAGTAGTTACTTCTATTAAGAAGAATTGATTCGTAAATAGAAATGTACTTTACAAAAAAATGTTTTGTTTTATCTTTTACTTCTTTTAGTCATTGTACTGCGGCCATGGTGGAGCAACCATGAAGGGATTCGCTCGAACAAATCGACTGTGTACCACTTATTTTCAAAGCTTAGTACTTAAACCCACAACCATGTGATCGCTAAGGAAACGTCTTCCTCAATAGCAATGCATAACAGATGAATGCATAATCAAAAATCTTGTAAAACACAAAAATTTATAAGAAACAAGACCATCATACACAGTTAAATACTCAAATTCAAAATGTTTTCATCAAATATGAGGTCGACCATAATTACCAGTAATATTTACGGATCTTAAAGTAGCGAGCTGGCAGAATCGTTAGCGCGTTTAACAAAATGCTTAGCGACAGTTTGTCCATCTTCTGATTTCAAATTCTACCGAATTCGATTTTGGCTTTCATACTTTTGTGGACTATAGAATAAGTACCAGTTGAACACAGAGGTCGATCTAATCCTTCGAAATTACTGGCCTCGAGCCAAAAATTTGAAATCAATATTTATCACTCTTCTAACGCACCCAAAACCTCCATGTATGATAACTGCCACTGCTACTAATACTACGGCTGCTTCTGCTGCTACTACCACTACTACAGCTGCTGCTGCTGCTACTACTACAACAGCAGCGTCTAGACATTATTTAATATTGCTTAGAGATGTCTTAAAGTGATAATTATGAATTATAGACCCTTCTTTAGATGTTTGAAACTTTTAAAAACTTTCCGAAACATTTTTCTATAAAACATTTTTAACACAGGTTTCTTTTTCCTTAAAACACAATTTTTTTCCCCTCCTTTCCGTGACTCATTGTTACTTTAACGTAGAATGCTTTCCATTCTTTGTTTTATATCTGGCTTCTTCTCAGCAATTTCTTTGTGAATTTTTTTTCACTATCTCATTTGGATAGGTATCTTCGTTATAGATTTTACTTTGAACTGGTAGTTTTCACACACACACACACACACACACACACACACACACACACACACACACACACACACACACACACACATACACATATACACACGTACTAATGTATACATATCTATGCATATATAAGCATATATATGTATGTATATACATATATATATATATATATATGCACTCATTCATACAGAAAAACAAACATACATAGATGTGCACACACATACATACATACATACATACATACACTTGCATACATACATACACACATGCATACATACACACACATACATACACATACACATACACACATACATATATACACATACGCATACATACATACATGCATAAACAAATACACATATACACACACATGCATAAACACACATTCATACGTACATGCATACATACACACATACATACAAACACACATGCATACATATATACATACACATATGCATACACACATATACGCATAAACACACATACATACCTCCACACATGCATACACACATGCATACACACATACATACATACATACATACATACATACATACATACATACATACATACATACTGATTATCACACCACTTAACATTTTCTGCGAAAGCGTAATTACTTTAAAAGATATTCATTCTTGTTGCTGTTGTTGTTGCTGCTGTTGTTGTTGATGTTGTTACTGTTGATGTTCCTTCTGTATCTGCTGCTGCTGCTGCTGTTGGTGATGTTAATATTGTTGCCGTTCTTGCTCTTTTTAGTGCTGCTTTGCGCCATGACTTCGCACTTCGACAAGATTTGTAATCAGAGTCATTCCCAACATGATATTTCTGTTTTTTCCCCATATGTCCAACTCTCCAATTTCACGTATTCCCTTTTGTTATTGTTTTAACCGTACCTTGTTATCTGAGTGAAACAACGCTTCCATTCCTTGCCGAGCGAGCCACCGCATGAATTCCTCTCAATCTACAATGGAAATTGTAAGAAGTAACAGAGCAAAACATAAAACAATAGAAACATAACGAAAACTCGTAAAATGTAGTTTTAGTTCTATGCTAATAATGTTTTAGGCCGTAAAGCGGCGAGCTGGCAGAAACAGTAGCATGTCGGGCGAAATGCTCTGCTGTATTTCGTTTGTCTTTACGTTCTGAGTTCAAATTGCACCGAGATCGACTTTGCCTTTCATCCTTTCGGGGTCGATAAATTAAGTATTACTTGCGTACTGAGATCGATCTAATCGACTGGGACCCCTCTCCAAAAATTTCGGACTTTGTGCCTAAGGTAGAAAAGAATATATCTTTAAAAAGTGACGAGCTGGCAGAATCGTTAGCACGCCGGGCGAAATGCTTAGCAGTATTTTGTCTGTCTTTACGTTCTGAGTTCAAATTGCGCCGAGGTCGACTTCGCCTTTCATCTTTCTGGGGTCAATAAATTAAGTGCCAGTTGCGTATTCGGGTCAATCTAATCGACTGGCCTCCTCCCCCAAAATTTCGAGCCTTGTGCCTACAGTAGAAAAGAATACTGTTTAAGGTAGTATGTTGACAATATTGTTACAGTATTGGATAAAATACCTACAACAGCTATACCTCGTGGTATTCATCCCAACTCGCTGAACATGAACTTTGACGGTTGTTCTTTACTGGAATGGATAAATATATTAGCAGTTCTCTGCAGTGGATTGACCAAAGGAGATCTGATGCAATATCTTACGAGTGTATATTCCAGAGCTTTACGTTTTTAGTTCGATTTCCATGTTGATGTCCAAAACTAGAGCTAATCTTCCTCCCACGGTAGCACCACCACCAAGCCAATGTTTCTTTTTGCCCCTTGTGGGCAAGAAAGAAACGAAACCCAGTGCTTCTTAACGTTGAGAGGTAGACATTCAACCCGTAACGGCCTACTAGTACATCATCTGTCAGAGGCAAACGGTAACACAGAAATACCTTAATAATTGTAAGTCCAGAGGGAGTTGATAATATTTATGATTCTCTAAATGTGTGACTCTGAGGAATTTCAAGAAATCAAAGACTCATTTATTGTTCACTTCTCCCCAACGTTTATTATTGTTATGTTGGTTTGTTTGACGTATTGTTGCCGGTTCGAAAATGTGCTCTGTTAAATCAGAATTTATTGAAAAATAAAGTAGAGGAAATATTCTCAGAAATAATTGCATGGCAAAAATCTTGACATAAATTCGTTTTTTTTTTTTAACATTAATTCCCTTTTCCCCGGATCTGAAAATGTGTCTACCAATTTAATTGGATATATAGATGCATACACAGACACACAGACACAGGCACAGACACACGCACACATATGCATGCATATATATATATATATATATATATATATATATATATATATATATATATATATATATATATATATATACATATACATATATATATATATATATATATATATATATATATATATATATATATATATATATATATATATATATATATATGCAGGATAGAGGGAATGGCACACACAGAGAAATAAAGATAGGAGAGGGAGAGAGAAATATAGATACAAACATACATCCATATGTTTATATAAGAAGGTAAGGGCCAAAACACTTGCCTAACGGTGTGCTTCTTCTGTGAAGACCTGCCTGTTCAGTTCCTTAAGTGTTTCCAATCACTATATACACACACACAAGATTGCAATTCAAGCGACAATTATTTTCATGGCATGAACTGAGAGAAAAACAAGATAGAAATAAGCAGGACAAGACCAGAAGGGAGACAAGACACGAAGAACTAATAGTTATTGAAAAGGTCACGAAATGTGTGACGAAAGAACCCTGACAAGTAAATAAACAATGATAATAATAAAGCTAAATTGAAGGTCAAATGAATAGTGCGCGTGCCTATTGGCAAAATGAGCGTCCCCAAATATAACAATATATATACTTGTTGGTGCATCCCATAAATAATGCAGTTCTTTTCAATTTTCAGTTGCATGAACTAAAAGTGGAGGATGCCGAGATAAACTATCTGCATCAACTAGCTTTAAAATCAGGTAGTAATTTTACTTTGCATTTATTCTTAGTGCAAGTTTTGAAGAGTGCAGTTCGATTTTAACAGTTATTTTTTCAAAGCAATGATGGAAGCGACAAAGGAGCACATTTGGCATATTTTGCTTTATTAGTTCAATAAAGGCAACGATGCAACAGAAAGTGTGACGAATATTAATGCAGTATATGGGGGATCAAACAATAAGCGTAAGCCAGTGTCAACGGTGGTTCTGGAAATTCTGAGTCGGAAACTACAATCTAGAAGACGAATCTCGTCCTGCAAGATCTATAGAGCTCGACAAGGACGTCCTGAAAACCCTGGTGGGACAAAATCCCTTAGTAACTGTTAAGGATCTAGCAGAGACACTGGGATTTGGTCATTCAACCATTCCTCGACACTTGTGTGCCTTCGCAAGTCAGCATATTGGGTCAATGGGTCCCTCACAAACTTTACGAATCCAATCGCGCACAGAGAGTGAATGATATGAACGGTTTAGCCCAATTTGAACATTCAAACCCAAACCCAACGATAACTAAGGAGATCGATTGTGAACAACTTGAGCGGCTTAAGTCAGCGCTAGAAGAAAAAACATCTTTCTTTGGTTTCAAGACGAAAGGTGTAATTCCATCAGGATAATGCTTGGCCACATACAGACAGAATGACATTCCCACAGCAGGAGCAGTC
>NC_142936.1:88319013-88331513 GCF_046866305.1 Octopus bimaculoides | reverse complement strand
CACTATCACATATAGAAAAATTAATAATTAAAAGCACAAAATTGGTTATTTTCCCTAAAACTATATATTTTATATATACTTTATCTATAAGGCTCAATTTAATTTTAATTTTTTATAAATTGATTTTAATTGAGTTTTTTACCTGTAATTTTGGATTTTGTCCCTAATATTATTATTATTATTATATATATATATATATATAATATATGCATATATTATATACTTATATATATATATATATATATATATATATATATATATATATATATATATATATATATATATATATAATATATGCATATATTCCTGCGTATGTGTATATATATTATACAATATGTATATATATATATATATATATATATATAGATAGATAGATAGATAGATAGATAGATAGATAGATAGATAGATAGATACATTTCTTTTATTAGCCACACAGGGCTCAACGAAGATGGGACAAATACAATGTAGAGCTTTTCTTTTTGGGAGGGGGAAGAAAAAAAAAGGGGGGGCGATCAAAAGGGATCGTAGGAAGGAAAAGGGGGTAGTTCGATCAAAAGGGATTAAAAAAAAAAAAAAAAGGGCGATCAATAGGGATCATGTATCACACAGTAATGTTCTCGTGTAAAAGGAGGGGAGGACAGTTTAGGTTTGGCCGTGGAAAGAAAAGCCTACGGAAAAGACCACGGTAACCTTGGTCAATATTCTCATTGAAGAAACTATAACAGTAAGTGACTCTCTTTTGCCTTTTTGTTTTCTTTTTTTTTTCTTGGATTTTTTTTTTTTTTCTTCATAGGGTTATGCTCAAGATGGCTCCGTCGTTCACACGTGCCATCCTTGCTACATTCACCCATCTTTTTTTGAAGCATTCACTAGACAAGACTTCCCTTTCTACTCTCAACTTCCTCTTCAGGTGATACTTGAAGAAGTTGATGAGAGATTGCCCAGAGAGGAAAGTCTTTGTCTCTAGACCTTTCAGACGCGTCCACCATACACATTCTTTCGCCATAGCCACAAGTACGATGAAAATAGCTCTTCCTTCCCGTTTAAAGGAAGGAGGCGCGACAATATTCACGATAGACTCGGCTGATAGACCGACTCGTCCCACACGCGATAGCAGTTGCTCGACGTAAGCCCACAGCTCGGAAATGGTGGGACACTGTACGAGTGCGTGCAGAACGGTTTCGTCGCTCTGCCGGCATCTCGGACAGGTCGGCCCCGTGTTTCTCGAGCCATGCCTGTAGAGCTTATCCCGAACGGGCCAGGGATCTCTGGAAGTTGTCCATAGGTCCCGGTCCGAAGGTCGTCTTAAACAGGCGGGTCAGGTATTCCTCGTCGACGCCCAGGTTCGCCCCGAGATCGTCGTCGTACCTTCCCTCCACTAATCCACTATAGAATGCGTTAGTTGTGATGCAGTCGCTCAAGGTTGACCCGGGTTGTTGGAGTTGCCGAAGAGCAACGCGACACTCGCGGTGCCAATCGCCCTTCCTCGGCCTCTTCTTGATCCACGACTGCAGTTCGGTCATGGAGACGAGCTGCGGGAAAGCGCGCCGCACAAACGGCGACCACACCTGTTCACCGTTGTCTACGTAGAGCCGGAGATGTCGCAGTCTCAGCGCGTGTCTGCGCATCATCAACCACGGCATGCCCAGTCCTCCTTTTAACGGGTGTTGGCAGCAAACGGATCGCCTAACCATCGGAACGCTTCCTTTCCACAAGAAGCGGAAGAGGATGCGCTCCAGTTTGGTGATGGTAGGGTCGGGACAAGGCACGACGGTCAGGCGGTAGTAGATGACGGACGCGATGTACGTGTTCGCCACCTCCGCCCGACCTTTCAGGGAAAGCTTCCTCTCGGCCCATTGCCGGGCTAGAGTGGCCACCCTTCTCGTTATCTCATCCCAGTTCTTCTCCGTTTGGAGGTCTGGACCAAACCAGACCCCGAGCAACTCAACCGGACCATCAGTCCAACGTCCCACGACAGAGGCGCTGCTTGACGGCATGAGCTTGCTTCTCCAGGTGCCGAGCCGCAAGCCCACTGACTTATCCCGGTTGATTTTTGCTCCCGTTACCGTTTCGTAGTCTTTCAGTGTCTCGCCGACAAGCTCGATGTGCTTTTGGCTAGACACTATGACGGTGACGTCGTCCGCATATGCCGACACGCTCGTCCCGCATCCCAACTCTCGCGGGATGCCCCTCAGCGTTGCCAGCTTCCGCAGTAGTGGCTCGAGAGTCAATACGTACAGGAGCGACGAGAGGGGGCATCCCTGACGGACCGAACGTGCAATGTCGAATGGTCTTGATAGGTGCCCATTGACGCGAACTACCGAACGGATGCCCCTGTACAAGGCAGCCATCCAGCCGCGGAAAATGGGACCGAAGCCGGCCGCCATGAGGACAGCCTCCAAGTATTGATGAAAAACACCACATACAGAGATGTAACTCATCCCTTATTGTAACAGTTATTTTCTTTCACTGCAGTCACAGAGTGGGTTCAAAGCAATGTCTTGTCATTGATTTCCTGTCGAAGGATTGATGCAGGCTACATGTCATCCGCAGAATTTACCAAATCTGTTCACAATTTTTAGGTTGGCCCAAGACTATAGCTAAAGACTTTAACCCAAGGTGCTATGTATGTATATACATATATACACACAACGTATACACATATACAGACATTTGGCAGGGTCACTACGATAATGGAAATGACTCGGTTCATAAGATAACGAAATAAAGGTTAACTTACGATCCTACAAAATCTGCAGGCAGAGGTTGATTTCAAATTTTGGCACTAGGCCAGCAATTTTGAGCGGGAAGTGTAAGTAGACTACGTGTACCCCAGTACTCAACTGCTACTTATCTTATCAAGTTTCAAAAGGGAAGAAACACAAAATTTGAATTCAAAACATAATGGCAGACGAAATGTTGCTAATAACTTTGTCCAAAATGCCAATGAGCTTGCTAGCACGCCATCTTAATAAACCTTCAGATATTAACATCCTTTATAATTGAGCAGTTTTGAAATCACTATTGGTAAATAGACAGACGTAGAAAATAAAGTTATCGAATAAAAACTTTCAAATTGCTAATGGGAAAGCATTTTACTCAAATGTCAGAGGCAAAAACCGGAAACTTTTTTTAAAATCTACAGTGAAGACAACACACAAGAAATGGTAGCAATCAATGGAACTATGGCTTCAGAACTGAGAGATATCTAACTTTTAAAGATTTCTGCAATGTTTTTAAGATGTGCTCTACTAACTTTTAAAAAATTCAAGTTTAGTAAAATAAAGAATCGGTTCCAAAATAACTTGAAAGTGATATCAAAGAACAGTAAAAACGACAGCCAAAATTTTGTCCAGATATAGAAAGCAACAAGTGCCATAGATTATTTAATAGTTATATTACAATTCTATAAATATAAGACAGTTGCGATATAGCCCACGTCTTTTAATCATAACTTTTAAAAATCAAAAAAATCTTTGAAATAAACCGGTACGTTTTCAATTTATAATACATAGGAGTGGCTGTGTGGTAAGTAGCTTGCTTACCAACCACATGGTTCCGGGTTCAGTCCCACTGCGTGGCACCTTGGGCAAGTGTCTTCTAATATAGCCTCGGGTCGACCGAAGGCTTGTGAGTCGATATGGTAGACGGAAACTGAAAGAAGCGCGTCGCATATATGTATATGTATGTATATATGTATATGTGTGTGTTTGTGTGTCTGTGTTTGTCCCCCAACATTGCCTGACAACCGATGCTGGTGTGTTTACGTCCCCATAACTTAGCGGTTCGGCAAAAAGAGACCGATAGAATAAGTACTAGGCTTACAAAGAATAAGTCCTGGGATGGATTTGCTCGACTAAAGGCGGTGCTCCAGCATTTCCACAGTCAAAATGACTGAAACAAGTAAAAGAGTAAAGATATATATATATATATATATATATATATATATATACATATTAAGTATGTTATAGAAAGTATGAGCTATTTACGGAGTGCTCGTAGAGAGCCAATACGAAAAAATACAAATTAGAGGGAAATTAAAACGCAAATCCTAGGCAGTAAAACAGAATCCCGAACGCATAACTGAAGATATTCAATCAATGTAATTGAATCATATATATTTATACACATCAACATAAATCATGCATGTACAGGCGTGAAGATTCTCCAAGGGTATAAAGAATAAAACCAAACATACATAAAAATATAGAAGCAATTTAAAAGCATATAAAATACATATAAAATCACATATAAATAAAGATTACATGTATCGAGTTATGCGTGATAAATATAAGAGGCACAAAACGCATGAGAGATTGATAAATATAGGAATAAAAACGTCAATATATGTATGTATGTATGTATGTATGTATGTATGTATAGATAGATAGATAGATAGATAGATAGATAGATAGATAGATAGATAGATAGATAGATAGATAGATAGATAGATAGGCAAAAACATGGAATACTCAAGAGTTATTCAACATCCATGGTCAACGACCAAGTGGACATTAATTCAAGATAATTCAGAATAAATGGCATGAAAAGCAAACATATCTATGAGCGCTGTAATAAATATATATTACAAGAACACTGATGTAACCTGAAAGGGCAACTGTCAACGTTTTCTGTGGCAATACTCATAATCTCACCTTTTTTTAGACTCCTATTTCATGACGAAGCCATGTTTCATCATTAAGTGGCAAAATGAATAGATACAGTTTGAGATTTGGGGGCACTACATATCTGCTTGTGATGCTGAAACATAAACATGATTCTCTTAAGGTAACCATTTTGTACGCCATAACAAAACTAGGAGTGATTGGGTCTTATTTCTTCACTGAATCTACCGTTACAGGATGTACATAACTCGACATAATGTCCATTTGGTTTTTGCCCCAGTTGAAAGGTGGGTTACCCGCCCTCGTTATGCAGCAAGACGGGGCTCGGTCACATTTGCATAGACACGTATGCGATGACCTCAACCAGCATTTTTCACTACGCTGGATCGGCTGTACTGAGATGAACGATTTGCCATTAATTGTCTGCCATCACCACTCCACCGCTAAAAGGGGAAGATACAGAACGGCTGACGTGAAATTTCCGTCGGAAACGGAGAAAAAGAAGAGGAACGAATTGGCCCCCATACCGACCGAACTCAACTGAAGCGTGGTGAAAATAAAGATGGTTGATGGGTAACAAGAAACGGGTACAAATGTCTGTTGTCTAATGGCCTCTGTTTTGCGAGATCTTGTCGAGAAAAAAAACATCCATGTAAGTGCCCCACGCTGTCCTTTAAAGTACTGGACATACCGCCCAAGTTTCGAGCAAATATTATTAGTATTATTGCTGTTATTATGATAAAAAAATTAAGGCGGTGAGTTAGCGGAATCATTAGTACGCCGGTCAAAATGCCTAACAGTATTTAATCTGTCTTTAAGCTCTGGGTTCAAATACCGCTGGGGTTGAATTTGCTTGTCATCTCTTCGAGGTCTATAAAATATGTACCAGTCGAGCACTGGGTCCCATTTAATCGACTCACCCATCCACCCACCTTCACCCCCACACATTCAAATTGCTGGCCTTGTCCCCAAATTTGAAACCAGTATTGTTGCCATTATTATTATGAATTTTCATCGAATCTTGAGAACGTTCTGCAAAATGGTGAAGTACAGTTCTGCTGGATCTTACGTCCTGAGATCAAATCTCGCCGCCGCTATCTTCTCCTTTCAAAAGACACAGTCTTCGGCTCAAAATTAGTAAGTATCTGTATTATGGCTATCATTCTGTTTTGTTTTTTTTTACTTCCTCTTTATTAATTTTGAAACGCATGCACGTACTGCATGCCTATATATATATATATATATATATATATATATATATATATATATATATATATATATGTATATATATATATATATATATATATATATATATATATATATATATATATATATATATATATATATATATATATATATATATATGTCTGTGCGCGTGTGTATATGTGTCTGTGTGTGTCTTTGCGCGTGTGTGCTTTTGTGCACGTGAGTGGGTGTATGCATGTATGTATGTATGTATATATATGCATATATAAATGTATATATGTATAGATATGTTTATATATGTATATATATATATATATATATATATATATATATATATATATATATATATATATAGTTTCAAAAAAACACAAAAAACAATAACAAAAAAACAACAAAGTGAGGACGTGATACGGATAGTGTTATTGGACGCTCGGGAAAGGAAGGAGAGAGAGTATGACGTTTCGACACACACACACATAAGTATATACATATATGTACGTATAGATATATATGCACATATATATATATATGTATATGTATATATATATATATATATATATATATATATATATATGTATATGTATATATACATATATATATGTGTATATATATATATATATATATATATATATATATATATATATATATATATATATCCTTATTTTGGAATATTTATATATAGAGATTTTTTTCACCCTTTCAGCTTCCTCTTCTTCAGCATGCTTTTAATTTAAGGAATTTTCTAATTTCAGAAATCTTGTTTAATTCCATTGCGACAATTCTTACGCAACTAATTTCACCTCGGGTATTCCTCTAACTCGTACTCCTATAAACTTACACACCCAATATTTTTGCCTCTTCGAGCTATAAGCATTCAGTTTTTCTTACATTTCCTACTACTACTACTACTACTACTACTACTACTACTACTACTACTGCTACTACTACTAGTACTTTTTTTTCTCCTTTATCATCACCAGCATCATCATCTTCTTTGTTCCCCTTCTTCTTCTTCTTCTTCTTCTTCTTCTTCTTCTTCTTCTTCATCATCGTCATCACCATCGTCATCATCACCATCATCATCATCGTCATCATCATTTTCTTTCTCAGCCTGAAATAGTTTCCTTAGGTGAAGTACGACGAAACAGTTTTCAACTTGTCCTCATTTAACATCGTTTGACGTTTGACAAGATCACAACATTGGAACTTCTGCAGTTTGTAATGAAGCACTTTACAGACACACACTCACAGTCACAGACACATACACTCTCTCCGCTACACACACACACACACACATGCATGTATGTAAGTATATATATTTAGATAAATATACATATCTCACATCTGTCTCTCTCTCTCTATATATATATATATACATATATATAAACACACACACATATAAATATATATATATATATTGTGCATGTAGGGTTGAAATCCAAATTGTGTCCCCTTGAAGCACATTTGGCTTCTGTTTATATATATATATATATATATATATACATATATATATATATATATATATATATATATATATATATATATATATATATATATATATATATATATATATATATATATATGTACGTATGTTTATATATGTATATATGTGTATGTGTGTGTGTGTCCCTCTCTCTCTCTCTCTCTCTCTCTCTCTCTCTATATATATATATATATATATATATATATATATATATATATATATATGTATATACAAAGAGGTTTATAGAGTTAAAGAGAGAGAGAGAGTTAGTTAGAGAGAGAGAGAGTTAGTTAGAGAGAGAGAGAGTTAGTTAGAGAGAGAGAGAGTTAGTTAGAGAGAGCGGAGGAAAAAGCTACTAGCACAGCAATAGATCATGGGTTATGAATAATTGAAATATGCACTTATGCTTGAGGCGAAAATTCCCTCGTGTGCCTTACATTACAATGAGAGTAAATACACAAGCCTGTAATTCTATGTAATATGTATTGCATTCATAGACAATACACAGAAAGACAATTATCATACATGCATATATATATATATATATATATATATATATATATATATATGAATGTTTGTATGTATGTATGTATATGATGGACTGATGGACTGATGGATGGATGGATGGATGGATGAAAACATGCATGCGTGAAAATAAAGTGTACGGCATGCATCAAATCGTATGCCGTTTCTCGTTCTTCAATGATTATGTCATAAATATTCTAACCATTCGTTATTGGTTTACTCGCCGAGTGTTTTACGTTGACGTGGATACCCTCTAATGGTAACATCAGCGAGATATTAAATAATGTTGGGTTGAGATACATAAATAGATAATGGGAGACATAGAGCTGTGAGAGAGAGAGAGAGATGAATCGGTGTTGTTAATACTTATATAAGTTCATTATGTCTATGTGTTTAAAGATCATGCTTTATATTTGTTGATATGATTCAGATGGGTCATTTATTGTTTTATTATTATTTGTTAATTAATAAAATATCGCGGTACTCCGTCGGTTACGACGACGAGGGTTCCAGTCGATCCGATCAACGGAACAGCCTGCTCGTGAAATTAACGTGCAAGTGGCTGAGCATTCCACAGACACGTGTACCCTTAACATAGTTCTCGGAGAGATTCAGCGTGGCACAGAGTGTGACAAGGCTAGCCCTTCGAAATACAGTAGAACAGAACGTTTTGCAAGATTCCTGATATGAAATCGTGTTTTGAAACAGATATTATTGTATTTCGGGATGGTCAGTTTTTTTGTGTTTTTTTTTATGCCAAATAAACACATGCTCTATATATCTTTTCTTCACTCGTTTATTACTGTTCCTATTTTATTATTTTAATTCATGTCCATTGTCCGAAGAACAGAATGGAGTAAGTGGAGCAAGAACACACACGAAAACGAAAACTGTCGCTGAAGAGGTCACAGATGTGTGACGAAAAATTTGCTGACAATGGACATGAGTTAAGATAATCTTTCCTTCTCTAGGAACAAGGCCCGGAATTTTGAGGGAGGGAGCCAGTCAATTCGGTCGAACCTAGTACTCAACTGGTACTTAATTAATCGACCCCGAAAAGACGAAAAGCAAAGTTGACTTCGGCGGAATTTGAACTCAGAACGTAAAGACAGACGAAATATCGCTACGAATTTCACCTGGCATGCTAACGATTCCGCCAGCTTGCCGCCTTATATGAGTTAAAATAATAAAATAAGAAGAGTAATAAACGAGTGAAGAAAAACAATGTGTGTGTGTGTGTGTGGGACCCCTTCGCATTGAAGATCGGTGATTGTCGTACGCTGACGAAGGGTAAATACCCACAAACCAGGGTCCGCGCGTATCATATCAGGTCGACGATGGGAAGGATGCCTTCCCTTTGCAAATACCGATAGGGCACAGAAAGTGTGTCAATAGCCAAGTGGAGAAGGTGTCCTCCTGGGGCTAAAAGCTACAGTAGCATTCACCCTAAGTGGTTAGCCGCATTTAAGTGGCAAATCTACTTCACATTGTCGTGCAGCTACTGTTTATACCTCGTTCAGAGATTTATTATTGCTTATATATATATATATATATATATATATATATATATATATATATATATATATATATATATATATATATATATATATATACATACATATATATGTGGCAGCCTTCTTTCAGTTTCTGTCTATCAAATGCACAGGCAAGGCTTTGGTCAGCCTGAGTCTATACATTTACCCAAGATGCCACGCAGTGGAATTGAACCCAGGACCTTGTTGTTGGGAAGCAAGCTTCTTACCAGGTAGCCACGGTAAATAAAATCTTTAGTGATGTTCATGATATGACCACCACCACGACTACGGGGATTTTCATCCCAAATAACCACCATCCAGCTCTGATGAACGCCACTACATGCAACACATGATACAATCATCGCCACAGCTATCATCATCATGATCATTACCGTCACAATCACCACAAACGACATCGTCACCATCATCATCGTCATCAATATCACCACCACCATCAACATCACAAAACACATCATCGTCTTCGTCGTCATCATCATCATCATCATCACCATCTTCATTATCACCATTGTCATTAAAATCACCACCATCATCAACCTCACCACAAACATCATCATCATCATCATCACCATAAAATAATCATCACCCTCACCGCCAATATCAATACTACAAGCATCACCATCATCATCACAACTATCATCTTCTTCATCATAACCATCATCATCACAACAACCATCACCATCACCACGACTGACAATCTCCACCACCACCAGAGCTACCATCACCGCATACCAGCAAAAACACCATCACCGCCACCACCTACACATACCACCATCACCCCCACCACTACCTTACACCACCACAACCACAATTTCCCCGTGACAATCCCCCCCCCCCTGCATACACCCCCGCATATAATCAGTTCTGTCGTTCTTAACCAACCACAAACACGGGTGTTTTCACCGTCTGAACAGCTACCTTCCGCTTCAACAAAACAAACACGGAACGCGGCCATTTTCGTCGCGTTCTTTCCATTGTGATATCGTTACGATGTTTCTCTTTCCATATACGTGACTTGTTTGCTGACAATCTATCGAGATTACAGACAATGTCTAATGATTCTACAACAGACTGACAGAATATTTCTTCAGACACATCTTACTCACACGAGCCGCAGACAATTATAATTTTAGTTTTCCATTCAACATCGGCAAGACAAATAAACTCGCGGGAGGATGGAAATATGCAATGAATCGCCAATAAAAACATACATACACACATTCATACACACACATACGTGCAAACATACATACATACATACATACATATATACATACATACATACATACATATATACATACATATATACATATGTACGTACGTAGTATGTATGTACATACGTACATACTTACGTACGCACACACATACATACATGCATACATACATACTTATATGCATACACAAAAAAAAACACACCCAGATCTAATACATATTGACATACAGAAAATACATCCATTCTATCTACATACATAGATACACGCACGTATGTATATATATTCATTTATTAAATTTACATATATATACATATATATATATATATAGAGAGAGAGAGAGAGGGGGCAGAGAGAGGGAGAGAGGGAGGGGAGAGAGAGAGGGAGGGAGAGAGAGGGGGAGAGGGAGAGAGGGAGGGGAGAGAGAGGGAGAGAGAGAGATACATGTGTGTACTTATATACATAAATACACATTTATTCATATCGACATACATACATACATAAAGGAATGTGTATATCTATATATATCGACATACATGCTATACATAGAAACACATTTATCTATATACAAGCGATGAGTACCTAAGTATGTACGTACGTATGTATGTATACTGGCCTGATCAGTAGGTGTCAGGACTGTTACCATAGTAACGAAGCTAGAGCACACAGAGTGAAACCGCTTGGCATAGATTGGCCTTGAACGCTGCTGCGCATGTGCACCAAGTTTAAGCGTTCTAGCTAACTTTTGCTGTTTACAGCAGTGCTTGCAATGAAGGTGTGTAGTGTGTGATCGTCACATTGAACATGACAGAGAAAGTTGAGAAGAGAATCTGCATCACATTTTGCCAAAAGCTTAGTGATACCTGCTCAGAGGCTTACACAAAGTTGCAGAAATGTCTATGGACAGGAGCGTATGAGCGGCACACATGTATACGAGTGGCTCAGACGTTTCCAAGAAAATCTGCAGCAAATTTTGCCAAAAGCTTAGCAATACCTGCTCAGAGGCCAACGCAGAGTTTTCAAAAAGTTTTCATCGTTGTTGACACAATCAAGGACATTTTATGCAACTGAAGCCCGAGTGTCCTTTTGGTCAGCTGAAAGCAATTCTGGCACAATCGGGGCAGACACGCGTCTCATACCCAAATCTTCAGCGATAATCGACTGAGCTGAACCGAAACTAATCTGTACATCCTCCGATAACTCACGGATGCTGTTTCGACGACTTCCACGAACAGTTGCATGCACATTTACCATGATTTTCTCTGTTCTGCTGGTTGCAGGTCACCCAAAACATTCGTCAACATCGACATTTTTTTTCGGTCATCTTGGAAACGTCTGAACCACTCGTATACTTGTGTGCAGCTCATACACTCCTCTCCATACACGTTCTGCAACTTTGTATAGGCCTTTGAGCAGGTATCGCCGTGACGACTTCCTCTATCATGGTAAATGCGGCGATAACACACTACACACCTTCCTTCCAAGCACTGCTGTAAACAGTGGAAATTAGCTAGAACGTTAAAACTTAGTGCACATACTCAACAGTGTTGAAGGTCAATCTTTGTCGAGCGGCTTCAGTCTGTGTGCTTTAGCTTCGTTACTATGGCAACAGACCCGGTACTTATTGATCAGACCTCGTAAACGTAAAAGACCACTTCTTTCTTTCCCTGAGCGTCATTTAATACTTTGTATGTTTTTTTCATCGTTGTGTTTTTGCTTCGTTTTCTTTTTTTTTTCTTTTGGCGGGGGGGGGGATTATATGAATCTCATCTTGTGTTTGATGAGATTCATCATTGAAACCGGTAATATGAAATAAAATGTCTTGCTGAAGAACACAACACACAGCCAGGTCCGGGAATCGATCTTACTACCTCATATTTGTGAGTCCAACGCTCTA
>NC_142936.1:88311513-88316513 GCF_046866305.1 Octopus bimaculoides | reverse complement strand
CGCGTTGTGTCTTTGACCAAAGCACTTTAGTTCATAATGCTCTGGTACTTTCATCTGGCAAAAATGAGTTGTACCTGTGATTAAAAAGGTCACATTTGTCATATTCTGAATCACGTTGATTCTCCCTGCAAACTACCTTAAGGGTGTGAGTGTCAGCCAGGTGTCCGTTAATTTCTTGAGCAGGTTGTTCGACTCACCTGGATTACTCCGCATCGTGACCAATGGAGTTCCAGTTATTAGCTTCCATATTCGACATGCTGGACCGCTGAAATCTATGAGTTTTTTCATTCTCGCTCTGTTTATTTTCTCTCATTCTTTTCTGTTAAAGGGCGTAGGTTGGAAATGTAAAAGACTTTTGTATTTTTCCCAAGCGTCAAACTAATACAGCTGCTTGTTATTCACACACCTGTCTTCGTCTTCTGTTTTTCTATAAATTTCAACTATATATATATATATATATATATATAAATATATATATATATATATATATATATATATATATATATATATATATATATATATATATATATATATATACATATATATATATATATATATATATATATATATATATATATATATATACATATATATATATATATATATATATATATATATATATATACATGCATATACAAGTGAAGGTGCATGGCTCAGTTGTTAGGGCGCTGAGCTTACGATCGTGAGGTTGTGAGTTCGATTCCCGGACTGGGCTGCGTGTTGTGTTCTTGAGCAAGAAACTTTATTTCACGTTGCTCCAGTTCACTCAGCTGTAGAAATGAGTTGCGACGTCACTGATGCCAAGCTGTATCGGCCCCTTTGCCTTTCCCTTGGATAACATCGGTGGTGTGGAGAGAGGAGGCCGGTATGCATGGGCGACTGCTGGTCTTCCCGAAACAACCTTGCCCGGACTTGTGCCTCGGAGGGTAACTCTCTAGGTCCAATCCCATGGTCAGTCATGACCGAAGGGGGTCTCAGCATACATATTCATATACATGTGAGCACCTGAATGCAAAACAAGGTGGAAAAAATAGTACTCGAATACCAAAGGTAGAGTAATATTATGAGTGTCCGATGAACAGGAACGTGAAACACTAAGCAACAGTTCTTATCTACGCAAAATGTATGAATATACCTATGTGTATATATATTTGCGTGTGTGTGTGTGTGTATACATAGCTACATTTATATATGTGTGTGTGTGTGTGTAATTGTGTGTGTGTAATTGTGTGTGTGTGTGTGTAATTGTGTGTGTGTAATTGTGTGTGTGTGAGTGTGAGTGTGTGTGTTCGCCTGTGTACATACACTAACATTTAAATACATTTATTTACGCATACATTACACGTATATATACACAACGTACACACCTGTAACATATGTATCTGTCATCTACTCCAGGCACTTGGCATGAGTGCCGTACGTTTATATATTTGATGTCATTTATCAGGCTCGCTTCGATTTTTTAAATAGAAAAATATTTTAGACATTTGTCTAGCTTTGTGAAATGATGCATATTTATATGATATGCATAACATTGTAAGTTTGTGCAATACTTTACTTCGCTTCGTATTTACAAACATCTACGCAATCACCGTTGTATATATATATATATATATATATATATATATATATATATATATATATATATTTATTTATTTATTTATTTATTTATTTATATATATATATATACATACATGTATACATATATATGCATATATATATTTGCACATATATACATATATACTTATATACATATATGTACATATATACTTATATACACACACACATATATACATATATCTTTAAATATATACATATTCATATACATATATATATATATATATATATGCATATATAAGTATATATATGTATATATGTATATATATGTATGTGTGTTTGTATATATATATATATATATATATATATATATATATGTAAATGTATGTATATATGTATGTATATGTATGTATGTATCTGTATATATATGTATATACATACATATATATGTATATATATATGTGTGTGTGTGTGTGTGTGTGTGTGTGTGTGTGTGTGTGTGTGTGTGTGTGTGTCTATATGTGTGTCTGTATTATGTATGTATAGGCATGTACATATTCATACACAGAGCGAGACGCTGATAGATAGAAAGAAAGAGAGATTTGTTGTGGTTCTGTGCCGAGAATCTGATTTGATTCGTGTATTTCCTCTCCTTTGCAAATAAATAAATAAATACATGAAAATTTAAAAAAAGACATCGTGAATGAAATATATCAGCATTAATAAAATTAAAATTGTGATGAGGTTGTAAGCGGGCGAAGCAACATATATTTTGTTAAACAAAATTGCACATAGCGCAGGAGTGGCTCTGTGGTAAGTTGCTTGTTTACCAACCACATGATTACGGTTTCAGTCCCACTGCGTGGCACTTTGGGCAAGTGTATTCTGCTATAGCCTCGGGGCAACCAAAGCCTTGTGAGTGGATTTGGTAAACTGAGAGAAGACTGTCGTATGTGGGGGGGGGAGGTACGTGCGTGTTTTTCCCTCAACATTGTTTGACAACCGGTGCTGGTGTGTTTTTATCCCTGTAACTTTGCGTTTCGGCAAAAGTAACCGATAGATTCAGCGTGACACAGAGTGTGACAAGGCTGGCCCTTTGAAATATAGGTACAACAGAAAGAGGAAGAAAGTGTGAGAGAAAGTTGTGGTGTAAGAGTACAGCAGGGTTCGGCACCAACCCCTGCCAAAGCCTCGTGGATCTTTAGGTGTTTTCACTCAATAAACACTCACAGCACCTGGTGTGGAAATCAGAATTGTTAGTCGCATCTAACAAAAATTAGTAGAAAAAAGTTATCAGATGAAATGTCATGAAACTAATTGTCAGTAAGTGAAGAAGTAAGAAGTAACGCTTCCAAGCAATAATGTTAACATAATATATTTCTAAAATGAGTACTTACAGTTTAACGCGACGAGATAGTAGAAACTTTAGCATACGGGATAAAAACCTTGGCGGTATTTTGTCAGTCTTTTCGTCCTGAGTTCAAATTCCACTGATGTCGACTTTGACTTTCGTATATTTCATTTTTTTTAATTAAGTATTTAATATTTTTAATATGCTGTTGAATAAAAGTTTAACTTTTATTATTAATTTTCTCTTTCAGCTTTAATTAACTTGTTTTCCTTTTTTTGCTTTTCGTTTTTAGCTGCTTTCCTTTTCCTTTTAGTTAATTATTTAATCAGGCTAGTTCATTAATGTGTTATATGCTTCAGATATGTGCATCTAAATTTATTGGGGCAGTAATATAGTCATTTATGCTGTGTCCCTATGGGCAGACCTGAAGGCATGTAGTAAGGCTTCCCAGAAAAGACATTGGTTAAAAGTGCTTATATTCTAAATTTACTTTTTAAATTTTTAAATTAATTAAAAGGAATTTTTCATAAATCAAATTTATATGAATGGGATGTAGGTAATTCTAACTTGTGTATATCTGATATGCTTTTATAATTACTGTTGTATTGAATAATTATTGATAGATCTAGATTAGCAGCAGTCAGTGCTATTACCATCAACTCAAAATCTAGGTTACTTAAGGTGAGCCTGGTAACTGATGATTTTGGGGTCTTGTTGTCTGTAGCTTTTGGTGAGCCATGGTGCAACCAGCAAGATGGTAAAATTCTCTACCATTAATTTGGTATAGATTGGTAATATCAAATAATTCATTCGCAGAAAAAAATTGAAATAGTATCATCACTTACATGGAAAAATTGAAATATTATCTTTCAGTATTTTATAAAGTCTTACATTATTAA
Source organism: Octopus bimaculoides (assembly GCF_046866305.1). Taxonomy (NCBI): domain Eukaryota; kingdom Metazoa; phylum Mollusca; class Cephalopoda; order Octopoda; family Octopodidae; genus Octopus; species Octopus bimaculoides. Next base: position 88,312,706 of record NC_142936.1, on the reverse strand, counting down.
TTGTCACATTATTAATTATCTAATAACAGCAATGCCTGGACAAATTGTGGATTACATGGAAAATGAACTCTGGTAAAGTATTTATTCCTAAGATATTGCTTTAAAATATAAATTACTTGTAATAAATAAGTACTATATAACATCGTGAATTTTGTAATGGCGGGGGTGCATTTTTGCTACGCCATTGGTCATTACACCAAACGTATATTTCTTTATATTGATTACAAGCGCACAATATGATGATTCCACTGAATCATCAGCTTAAATTTTTGATACCCTAATATGTTAAAATTAGGTTTAAAGATTATAGTCATGCTATTATAATCTGTTTGTATTATTTATTAAAGAAGTTAAAACCGAATTGAAGGTAGTGAGTTTGATTTTTTGCCAAAATTCTCGTCTCAAATACTGGTTGAGAGGATCAAATTTAGCCGCTGAAACTGTAATATCGCATTTTCCTCGACCCTGGGAGGGTCGTGAGGGCAAGTGTCTTCAAGCACGCCTTTTGTCAGAAACAGTAATCTCCAATTGATCCGGCTGGATCTCCAAGTGAGATCAACCGATATCATAGATGTTATCGAACTAGTACATCCTACCGGCGGTTAGTTTTTGCCCTTAATTCCTATCCAGCGATCATTTCCTGCGACAAGTTTGTAGTATCGGTGTTGTGAATTCTCAGTACGGAGAAGTAGTGGTCCTATTTGGAGCGCCTCTCTGATCTGCAAGCTACACCAACTATAGAGTAATGTTACTCTAAAAGACCCTTCGCAGTAACCCCATTTGTTGCGCCTGTATTCGCGGTCGTATTTTCTCGGTCACTGCCCAAGATTCTTCATCATTTGTAAAGGTAGGCACGAACACCGAATTGAAAATAGCCTAAAACATAATTTACGAAATTAAAAGTTGAGTTCACTTTTATGAAAAGGTTACTAAGTAAACCGATAGAAAATTTTAAATAATAAATACTCTATCAAAGCAAGACAGGAACAAATCTATTTACCACTTCAAATATTTTAAGTACTTCAAAGCTAGGACTGAAAGACTGAAGACCTAAGGCAACTTAGCAAATGACCATTTTTCAAAGAAATAAACTCAATAAGATACATAATATTTTTCTTTTGATATTGAAGAATTGTTTGACTATCAAAATATTTTCAATGAAAGATGATATAAAATTAAAATTATATTGAGAA
>NC_142936.1:88304013-88306513 GCF_046866305.1 Octopus bimaculoides | reverse complement strand
TGTTCTTGTTATATCTTTCATCACACACCTGTGACCTCTTCAGCAACTCTTCCTTCCTACACTTGTCCTACTGTTCTTAGAATAGACCAAACAGAACAGGGAGAACACATATAGAATGGAACAATCACTGTATGTATGTACATGCATATATATATATATATATATATATATATATATATATATATATTTAAATATAAGAGTGTATAAATTTTTGTACACAAAGAGGAGATCATTGTCAGGACTCCTTATATGCTAAAAAGCCCAGTTAAAATCCAAACCACGAAAAAGAGAATTCACGAGACACGCCATGATAACACTAGAACGAACAAAAAATTCATTAGTTAATCCTGAACTCGAGTTTCGCTATTAATTGCCAAATACACTAATTTGGAATCTGTAGCTCATCGGCGAAATTGCTAATTAATGAATAATTATGTAGTTGCAAATACGTACCGAAAACACGTGCGCAAGACAGCTACATCTTTGTCCATTTAATGATTCAATCTAAGTGCACGAGCGTAAATATATAGTCCAGCAGTAAATAAAAAAATTTAAAACTGTGTCCTATATAGCCTCAGAATTAGATACTACTATCATAAATATGAAGGTAATAAATTAACATGATTTATTACCAGTGGTTAGCATGCATAAATAAAAGTCATAAGACATAAAATATTTTTTTAAATATAAGAGTGTATAAAAGGGGAGACCATTGACAGGACACATTACATGTATATATGTGTGTATGTATGCATGTATGTATATTTTCTGAGCATAAATTTTGTCTCTTGTCCTTTCCGGGTCGATAAAATTGTGTACCAGTAAAGTATTATGGTCGTCTTGCCCCTTCCCTCAAAACTTGTAGCGTTGTGTCAAAATAATGAAGAATAACTGCTATCATTGTTTTGCTGAAGTTGCATGTATACATGCAAATGGTTGAATTTTGGTTTTCCTCAGACCACATCGGATGGCATAGGATGCCCGGCATTTTGTCAGTTCTCTTATAAAAACTCAATTTATAGGGAATATATCTCTGACTTTGTATCAAATATATTCCAAACATTTCTTTCAATTAAACAAACTGTGCTTACATTTTTCCCATTTCCAGTTTCAAATTTAGTTCTCCCAAAATTTATTCTCAAAAACTAATCCTGGAATGCCCCGGAACAAAATGTTATCAATGTCTCGATCTTGCCGACTATCAGCGAGACCTAGGGAATAGTGACAACAATTTTTGAGCAACGCTTGGAGAAACTAACTCTCAACTGGAATTGATCCAATACAGAAAATCGTTGATGCAAAGTGGGACAGATATGAACGCTATACAAAACGCGTTCTTCTATAAAAAAAATCTATTTTCTATGCTTTTTATAGCAACTCAAACTTTGTATCAGATACATTCAAATAATGCTTGCCGAACAAAGTAAAGCGGTTTTATAAACAACAACACCAGCATTAAAGTTTATCTTTTCAAGGTTTATACCCAAATTGTGCGGTAAAGATTATAAGGCCCTCATAAATAATTGCCAAGTGCATGACCTTGTTAAATGCTTCGTTCTTGCCTTTGGGATATATCATTGCTAGTGCTGTTGTTACTACTACTACTACTACTACTACTACTACTACTACTATGAAGACGGTGAGTTGGCACGATGAACAAAATGTTTTACGTTCGTAGCTCAAATGCACCCAAAGCTTTGTGCCGAAATTTGAAATTATTATCAATGTTATTTATTATTATTATTATTTTATGTTTGACTTTTGTTTTGCATTTGTACAAGTTGGATCCAAGTCTCACCCAGAGACCTCAAGAGACAACAAGTTAGAAGTTCATCTAGGTGTTATGCCTAGGGTACCATATATTTGGATTTGTACAGTTTTGTTCAAGTGAATGTTTAAGAAACCATAAGAAAATTATGTTTGCTTTAAAATTTGAGATCACATAGACAGTATTTTACGTAGGATATGGGCAGTTCCCATGAGCACTATCTTTTGAACTTCAGCCATTTTGGGGTTTCCTGGAATCTGATCTAGGTAGTAATCAGCCCGTTTCGCTGTCATTCCTAGGGCACCTATGACAATAGGTATTGTTTTTGTCTTCAGATTCCACATTTTGCTAATTTCTATTTCAAGATCTTTATATTTGCTCAGTTTTTGGTAGGTCTTGACAGATACGTTTATATCGATTGGGACAGTCATATCAATGAGGAGGCATGATTTTTGTCTGAAGTCTTTCAGTATGATGTCTGGCCTATTTGCGTCTATCTTTCTGTCAGTTTGAATGGTGAAGTTCCAGAGGAGTGCAATGTGATCATTTTCAAGTACTGGGGGTGGTTTGTGTTCCCACCAGTTTTTATCATGGGGCAAGTCCAGGTTTTTGCATATTACCCAGTGAATATATTGTGCAGCTCTATCATGCCTGTTGAGATACTCTGTAGGCGCAAGCAGACTGCACATGGAGACAACATGATCGATGGTCTCATTTTGTTGTTGGTATATA
>NC_142936.1:88296513-88299013 GCF_046866305.1 Octopus bimaculoides | reverse complement strand
TAGAAGGTTCAATCATATCGACACCGGTGTTTTACATGATACATCATCGGCTGCGAAAGGATGAAAGTTGAAGTCGACTAAGGCGGCATTTGAAGTCATAATGTAAAAGGCTGGACGAAATGCCGCTTAGCATTTTGTACGATACGTTAATGATCCCACTAGCTCGTCGCCTTCTTTGCAATACAAATAGAGAGATTAGAAAATGCTTACTTCTAACACAACCTTCGTTCCAATGATATCTTTTTCTGCAATGGAACCATGAACTTTAAATCAGTTTGGTTATCTTTGTCAGTCCGACGACCAAAGTATAACACGCGTCTGTGACGACAAAATGATAGTAATCTCGCTCGCGGGGTTGCACTGTATGTGTAGCATTAGCAATGGCAGCCAATATTTTCCAGTCGCCAACGCTGTTCCGTTTTTCGTTAAGACTGTTGTTTTAGAAGTACGGACACCAAAAGATCTACAAAGGATGGATTGTGATATATACATATATATATATATATATATATATATATATATATATATATATATATATATATATATATATATATACATATACATATATATATATATATATATATATATATATGGTGGTTGTCTACTCCTTAAACAGAGTTTGACCACCTCCTGCACCTACACCTTAGCCCTTTCATGGCGTCTGATGTGGCTTTTTAAACCAGACAGTGTTTTGAAAAAACACCCACACAGATTATATATATATATATATATATATTCTTTTACTCTTTTACTTGTTTCAGTCATTTGATTGCGGCCATGCTGGAGCACCGCCTTTAGTCGAGCAAATCGACCCCAGGACTTATTTTTCGTAAGCCTAGTACTTATTCTATTGGTCTCTTTTGCCGAACCGCTAGCTTACGCGGACGTAAACACACCAGCATCGGTTGTCAAGCGATGTTGGGGGTGGGGACAAACACAGACAAACAAACATATGCACACACACATACATTCATATATATATACATATATATATATATATATATATATATATATATATATATATATATATATATATATATATACGACGCGCTTCTTTCAGTTTCCGTCTACCAAGTCCACTCACAAGGCTATGGTAGAGGCTATGGTAGAAGACACTTACCCAAGGTGCCACGCAGTGGGACTGAACCATGTGGCTGGTAAGTAAGCTACTTACCACACACCCACTCCTACGTCTCTCTCTCTCTCTCTCTCTCTCTCTCTCTCTCTCCCTCTTTCTCTCTCTCTCTCTCTCTACATATATATATATATATATATATATATATATATATATATATATATATATATATATATTTATATACACACATATATATACATATACACATATACACACGCATATACACACATACAAATACATTAGGTTGAAAAGAAACTGATGTTGAATTTGAAAATATAGAAAAAGAAATTCTTGTTTGGTTTTAATTAATAAATTTAATCGAGATAATATTTTCTCTCATTATTGATAACATTATACCACCTATTTGGGAAATTATTGATCTCTCGGGCGTAAAATTCTTCAGGTTTCAAAGCAAAGAACCACTCAATATCGTTTTTAATTTCTTTACAATTAATACTGTTTGCCCTCAAAATAATGTTGCAATGATTTGAAAATTTGATAGCCAGATGCAGCAGAATCAGCAGAGTCAGAAGCCCGAGGCAAAACGTCCTTATTTTGTACCTTAATTCTTTCCTAGTTGGTTAGTATATGGTCAGTGGAGGCGCAATGGCCCAGTGGTTAGGGCAGCGGACTCACGGTCATAAGATTGCGGTTTCGATTCCAAGACCGGGCGTTGTGAGTGTTTATTGAGCGAAAACACCTAAAGCTGCACGAGGCTCCGGCAGGGGATGGTGGTGAACCCTGCTGTACTCTTTCATCACAACTAAAATCGATATGAATTTAACCGCTACAGTATAAAGTAATCTGCAAAGAAAACGATCGATTGTAAAAATTTATACTTATTAGAGTGTTTCTACTGAAGAATGTATCCTCAAAATGATCCTGCCTAAAAGGCAACAGGACTTTCTGCTTCTCTACAACCTGATTTTCTTATCTGTTCTGTGCTTTTTTTTAACACCCAACGACTATAAGGAGAATTTCCTGAGGCGATGTATTGCAGCCTAAAATCGATTAAGCAAAATACAACCGTTAACATTAAGCATGTGTATGTGATATCGATAAGGCTTATATACATATATACATATAATTTTATATATAAATCTATATGTGTGTGTGTGTGTGTGTGTGTGTGTGTGTGTGTGTGTGTGTGTGTGTGTGTACGTACGCCGCTATATATATATATATATATATAAAATATAAAATGGGACAAGAGCGCAAAACATCCAGACAGTTAGGTGATACAAGAAAGGGACAACAGAACATCCAGACAGACGATACAAAGAAAACAAGGACGGGTCATTCGGAGTTTTCTTTCCTCAGTCGAGTTCCAGATTATCTTTGCAATTTCAGCTGGTTATTCTAGAT
>NC_142936.1:88286513-88291513 GCF_046866305.1 Octopus bimaculoides | reverse complement strand
TGATTGAATAGAAGTTGATTTTTATTACCGTAAGGTGAGGTGCGATTGGTCAAGGAAGGTCACGTGGTGTGGTGATTCGATGTTTGTATATCGGTATATAAGCGACAATAATTAGTTGGAAAATACCGCATAGTGAACAGGAAATCGACCGCTCGGTGGTAAGGAAATCCAAAAAAGATAAAAGTGAAGCATTGGGAGTGTGTAGCTTTTTGAAAGTGGTGAGGTGATGGGTGGATGTTTGGAAAAGGGATTTTAGAGATTCTTTAAGAAAAAAGAAAGAAGAAAATTCGTAGATTCATACTCTCTGCTTTTCCTCCATAGATTACCATGAAAAAAATCGATAAAAAGTAGAAAAGGCCGTGGTGGATATGTCGTTTGTTGTAGATGCGTTCAAAAGGGGTCTGTATTTTGTAATAAAGAGAGTCTCTTTACTAATTCGTTGGCTACAGGTCATATCGTCCCTGAATTGGTAGAGGGGAAAAATTCCTATCTAGAGGGAGAATGGGCTGCCGTATTTTTCACAAGGCTTTGGTCGGCCCGAGGCTACAATAGAAGACAGTTGCCCAAGGTGCCACGCAGTGGGACTGAACCCGGAAACATGTGGTTGGGAACTAATCTACTTACCACACAGCTACTCCTGCGCCTGACATATATATTTATTTATTTATTTATTTATTTATGTGTTTCAGCCAAGTGGCTGCGGTTATGCTGGTGCACCACCGTAACGATGTCTGTTGATTCCTTTTTGCTGTTTCCAACGGATTTCCTAATTCATTAATGAGCACATTATATCATTATTAAAACTGTTTTCTTCAAATGAATAAATGAACTACATTATTAAGAACATTGAAAAACATTTAAACTCCATTGTGTGTGCATATTTTCTGATTCAGCGATCATCGATGGTCGCAGAATGAGTTTGCCAAATCAAAGCAAATTAAAAGTTGGTTTATAGCGGATAACATCACTATGTCATATGCGGATAGGGTTTATTAAACATTTATGGTCTTGAAACCGGTTAGTCGGTATGCTAGAGTGGGGAAACGGACAGTCGAGCGTCTCCTATCTACAATTAAGAAAGAAATAGTTCTGTTTATCTTATAATACAATTCAACTAGAGATATCGGGTTAATGGTGAATGATAAGGTTCACATTTATTTATATGTGTATCCATTCACGATCGTTCCACGCCAGCTCTATTACTGAATGTATGTTTGATGGCGACATTAAGACCAGAATTCTACCAAAGTGTTGCTTTTATGTTCAGCTCTAATAAAATCAATTTTACATTAATGTGATGCTTTTTCTTCTACTTTTGTAGAGTACAAATTAATTATTATTTTGCAGGAATGTTATTGATAGTGACTTCGACGTTTCAGCAAGCTAAGCCATCACTGGACAGTTTGAAGTCACTGCCAATGCTTCTATCGTTACAGAATAATATACATTTGTGCCCTGCCAAAGATATATATATATATATATATATATATATATATATATATATATATATATATATATATATATATATATATATACATATATATATATATATATATATATATATATATATATACATATATATATAAACACACATATGTACACACACACACACACACACACACACACACACACACATATATATATATATATATATATATATATATATATATATATACATACATACATATATACATATACATATGTATTTATATATATATATAAATACATACATATATAAGTATACTAGCAGTATAACCCGACGTTGTCCGGGTGTGACTTATTACGCCATCCACTATAAGTCTTACTAGGTGAAAATCAACTAAAAAAGAAAGCCTTACAACGAAAAATCCCTTATGATGTAAATATGTTCATAATTTAAAAGACGATGAAAGTTTGAAGGCTGTTTTGCGTAACATTATTAAGCGTACGTAAATTTCATCCGTATAATTGGCTATACAAATGCTTGTGCAAAACAACTTTTTGTGCTGTCCTAATTATACATAGCAGTGTAATCCCTTTTCGCAGGAGCTAGGACGGCAATTTCTGATGAAGCAATCGCTTGCGATCTGTTGCTACACAGTTCTGCCAGAATTCTATCAGATTGGGCAGTAGATGTTGATGCACCATTTTGTTCAAAGCAGCTTCTGGAATGTGGTGAATTGCTGCAGTGTGTTGCTGTCTTTTTAAACCGGTTGCTTTCTTTCCCCAGCAAACTCTCTTCTTTAGAGGCATAATCAATGTATATATTAAACAGAACAACAAAAAGAATCTCACCGAGAACTACGTTGAGGGTACACGTGTCTGTGGAGTGCTCAGCCACTTGCACGTTGATGAATGAGCTGCGACGTCACTGGTGCCAAGCTATATCGGCCCCTTTGCCTTTCCCTTGGATAACATTGCTGCCGTGAAGAGAGGAGGCTAGTATGCATGGGCGACTGCTGGTCTTCCATAAACAACCTTGCCCGGTCTTGTGCCTCGGAGGGTAACTTTCTAGGTGCAATCCCATGGTCAGTCATGACCGAAGGGGTCACAACAATATATATATATATGAAGGAGATGTTCTCTATGTGGCTCGTGTGTTCTCGTCTACGTTTGTTTGCAATGTCCTGTACCCAGATATGCACCTATACATACAGGTGGATGTCGGTATGCACATACCTGTACGTATATATGCATATACTCATTTACTATTTGTTTTTACATGATTGAACGCAGCATCTTCCAAATGTAAGTAGTTTTCGTAACTCATATCCTCCGACGCTACTCTATCGCTTTCTCTTTCCTCCCCCCCCCTCGTTCTTCCTCTGTACTACTACGTATCTCGCTTTACCCCTCTCGTTCTTCCTCTGTTACTACTACGTATCTCTTTTTCCCCCTCGTTTTTCCTCTCGTTGCTCACCTATTCTTCTACTTCCTCCCTCTGTTTCTCTCTCTTCCGCTTTACACCGGCATGGTCACATTACTTCCGGTCAATAATCCTTTCCTTCCTTGGCTTTCGCCAAGCAACGCACGCACCACTTTGTCCCTCTCGGGTCCGTACCTCATCGCGTTCTTACACACATAATTTTTCTCGTCTGGCCGTAAAGCCTTTTCTGTTTGTTTTCCTGTCTTGTTTTTTGTCCGCCACTAAATTCCTCCATGGCTAGATTTAATTTGCGTATACAAATTTAATCTGCGATCCATGGGACGAGCCGTTTTAGCGATGCGTCCTGCCCAAGCTCGTCGAAACGCCGGTGTTAAAACGTGGGTGGCTGATGAAGGAGATGTTCTCTATGTGGCTCGTGTGTTCTCGTCTACGTTTGTTTGCAATGTCCTGTACCCAGATATGCACCTATACATACAGGTGGATGTCGGTATGCACATACCTGACGTATATATGCATATACTCATTTACTATTTGTTTTTACATGATTGAACGCAGCATCTTCCAAATGTAAGTAGTTTTCGTAACTCATATCCTCCGACGCTACTCTATCTCTTTCTCTTTCCTCCCCCCCCCCCTCGTTCTTCCTCTGTACTACTACGTATCTCGCTTTACCCCTCTCGTTCTTCCTCTGTTACTACTACGTATCTCTTTTTCCCCCTCGTTTTTCCTCTCGTTGCTCACCTATTCTTCTACTTCCTCCCTCTGTTTCTCTCTCTTCCCTTTACACCGGCATGGTCACATGCTTCCGGTCAATAATCCTTTCCTTCCTTGGCTTTCGCCAAGCAACGCACGCACCACTTTGTCCCTCTCGGGTCCGTGCCTCATCGCGTTCTTACACACATAATTTTTCTCGTCTGGACGTAAAGCCTTTTCTGTTTGTTTTCCTGTCTTGTTTTTTGTCCGCCACTACATTCCTCCATGGCTAGATTTAATTTGCGTATACAAATTTAATCTGCGATCCATGGGACGAGCCGTTTTAGCGATGCGTCCTGCCCAAGCTCGTCGAAACGCCGGTGTTAAAACGTGGGTGGCTGATGAAGGAGATGTTCTCTATGTGGCTCGTGTGTTCTCGTCTACGTTTGTTTGCAATGTCCTGTACCCAGATATGCACCTATACATACAGGTGGATGTCGGTATGCACATACCTGTACGTATATATGCATATACTCATTTACTATTTGTTTTTATATATATATATATATATATATATACCGGCCAAATGGACACACATGTGTGTATGTGTGTGTGTGTGTGTGTGTGTGTGTGTGTGTGTGTGTGTGTGTGTGTGTTTATACTTGTGTTTCTCCCCTTTCCAGTGCTACGTTTCTTTAAAATGTTGGCTTGTCACACCACCTAGCAGTTCGATAAATGAGGCCAATAAAATATGTAGCGAGATCGATTTATTCCATTGAACTTCTCAAAGAAGCACGCTATCATATTCACAGTCCCATGACAAAAACAAATGAACGAAAAGGATGACAAAATATGAGACATTGTTGCATGTTGGATTTCGTGATTTGAAAATATCAGTTACGAAATGTAGAGGGTCCGGAAGAAATCCAAATCATTTCGTAATCTAAGACTGAGTGAAGAAATTCTGACGAAGACAAACGGTATGCATGACGAGACCACATGTTCTAATAACCGATTGAATGTATACATGTCACACACACACACACGCTCTCTCTGTGTCTCTCTCTCTGTCTCTGTCTCTTTTCCTCGGTGCGTCATACTCTCTCCCTCTCTCTCTTTCTCTCTCTCTCTCTCTCTTTCTCTCTCTCTCTCTATATATATATTTATATATATATATATATTTATATATATATATATATATATATATATATATATATATGTATATATATATATATATATATATATATATATATATATATATATATATATAAGCACGCACACACATACACACACACAAATACACACACACATCCATATATATATATATGACTATATATATAAAGAGAGAGAGATAGTGCGAGAAAGATACACGAGAATATAGATAGATAGATAGATAGATAGATAGATAGATATTCTTATAAAGATATATATATATATATAT
>NC_142936.1:88276513-88284013 GCF_046866305.1 Octopus bimaculoides | reverse complement strand
CCAGTAGAATTCTACTGTTTAGCTAATCCTATTGAAAGACAAAAAACAAAAAAGCTCTTTATTGATAGAATTTTTCTCTTCGTTCTATTGTTTGTTTTGCGCTGTTATTCGTGTTCATGTTTGTGGTTTTCCGCGGTGATTGGTGACGGGGAGAGAAAAAAAAACAACCGTAAACACTCGCAGAGCATACTTACGCATTCATACTAGCAGACGACTGCACATAAATGTGGCATACACACACGTGTATAACCGACACACTCTCATACGTACGCATGCGCAAGCATACCCAATGATGCACAAGCAGAAAACACCCGGAAACACACACACACATAGAAACAGAGTCACATACTCTAAGACATAGATGTATTCATTAAGACTTACCAACACATCCTTTGTCCTGCCAAATTTTAGGCGTGGCTGTGTGGTAAGAAACCTGCTTCCCAATAAGCCTCAATGTGTGTGCTCAATCCCTCTGTGTGGCACGTTGAGCAGGTGTCCTTCTACTATAGTCTCGGGCTGACCAAAGCCTGTGTGAGTGAATCTGGTAGACGGAAACTGAAAGAAGCCTGTTTCTATAAGTGTGCGTGTATATATATATATATATATATATATATATATATATATATATATATATATGTATGTATGTATGTATGTATGTATGTATGTATGCATGTATGTATGTATATACCAGAGTAATCACATAAATTCGAAACAAGGTGGAAAAATAGCACTCAAATACTCAACAAAACTGTCCGACGAACGGGAACGTGAAACTCTGAGTAACAGCTTTTGTTATAATGGGTTGGCAACTAAGTACCCATCATATTTTAAATTTTGGAATTTATTGCGTTTTTAAATTTTGGAATCTATTATTTTTCTGTTTTCAAGTATTATATTTTTTAATCATTTTGGAATCTATTTTGTTTTTTGGGGTGTTTTTCTAGTTAATATTAGTTAATCTTTGTTTATTTTCAGATCATTAAAATGGAGCGTCAACTTAAGAAAAACGAGCATTTTCGACACCTCCTTCTTTTTGCTTTTAATCAAAGTTCTAAGGCCGCAAAAGCTCCTTGCGACATTTGTGCTGTGTATGGAGAGGGTGCCATAGCTGAAAGAACCGCTCGTGATTGGTATGCCAAGTTCAAAAATGAAAATTTTGACCTCTATGACGCACCTCGCTCTGGCCGTCCAGTTGAGTTTGATGAAGAGCGATTAAGCTAACTTTTGCACGAAAATTCCCGTCAAACGACAAAGGAACTGGCAGAGAGAATGGAATGCTCCCACACTGTTATAAAGAAGCATCTTCACTCAATGGGAAAGGTTCAGAAGTATGGAGAATGGGTTCCGCGTGCTTTAAGTGACAATAAAAATCAACGAGCCACAATCTCCGCGAGTTTGCTTGTTCGTCACCGCTCAACTCATGGACACAAGCAACGATTTCTTTACCAAATCGTTACTGGCGACGAAAAATGGTGCCTGTACATCAATATGAAGCAGTGTAAGGAATGGCTTAGCCCCGATAAACAAGTGACACCACACGTGAAACAAGATCTTCATCCGCGTAAAACGATGTTGTGCGTATGGTGGGACTGGGAAGAGATTATACTTTACGAATTGCTTGAACGGAACCAAACGGTCAACGCAGAACTAACTCTATGTTCAATAGATGGAGCGACTCAACACGGCTATTCAAGAGAAAGTTCTTAATGTGCAGGATGGAGTTTTTCCGCTGCACGACAACGCCCGCCCTCATATCACCAATATGAGCAAGGAATCCATTCAAACGCATGGGTGGGAAGTGCTGCCATACCCGCCGTACTCTCCTGATTTGGCACCAACGGATTTCCACCTCTTTCGATCTCTTTCAAATGCTATGCGCGGAGTTTCGTTCAATTCTGATGCAGAATTGAGAGCTTGGTTGGATCAATTTTTCGAGTCAAATTCGGGTGATTTCTACCAACGAGGTATTAAAAATCTTGTTGAACGTTGGGTAGAAGTTGTAAACAACAAGGGTGAATACATTATTGATTAATTAGTTGTTATTTCTTAATAAATCTTTTAAAAAATTTTAATTTAATAAAACGGCGGGAACTTAGTTGCAAACCTAATATTTTTGCTGCTCTTTAATAAAGTGTGTGTGTGTGTGTGTGTGTGTGTGTGTGTGTGTGTGTGTGTGTGTGTGTGTGTGTGCAATTTTTCACATAATGAGTATTAGTGTCCCTGGGAGCAGAAAACTCCTTTCCTTGTTTAAGCAATACGAACGGGCGCTTAACTTGGTTGCTTCGACGGTTCAAGAGACATTACTCTTGATGACGTTCTTATGTTAATTTTTCTACGTTTATCTATTTATTTTATATACATAAAACTGAAGATGTATGTATGTGTGTGTGTGTTTGTGTGTGTGTAAACTGAGAGCATACATTACTTATGTTCCAGAGAAGATTTTAGACTCTTAAATTTTTTCACATAATGAGTTATGGGGCCCCTGGGGCCAGAAAACCTCCTTTCTTGGGGTACGTGCGATTGCCCGCATAGTCCACGCATTGCTTCAGTTCAAACTGGAAAAACAGCTACTGAAATGATGTACGTAGGTTGTATTAAATGGACGAACCGATGTAGACTTCAAACTGCGTTGTCTAATTGGTAGCAATGATACCCTGTTCCCGTAGTACCATAGGAAGCAATTTTTTTTAATGCACTATGTTTATTATGAAAAATATGCTAAAATATGTTAAAATCATGAGCAACTATTCAACTATTTTCTTTTAGCTTCAGTATCAAAGTCTTCTTTCTAAGCATAGATGAGGCCCAGCTATCGATTACAAACTGAAATATTGCATATACATTAACCTACTAATTTTTGGCTTCTAAGACCTAATCTCGTTAGTTAGAGACTGTGTCATTAATGTGACCTTGCGTGCCCGGACGCTGCATGCAGAACTGCTTTCGTTCGGTAGCTGAGTTGTCATCACAATGGTCGAACGCTGTTTACGCGAAGGAGTGCACGGTTGAGCCACGACTATTGATTCTCAAGTATGTCAGCAACCCAACGTCATGTGACTCAACCACGTTTGTTAGAGACCGTGTCCTTGTACCCTGACGCTGCATGCAGAACTGTTTTCGTTTGGGAGCTGAGTTGTCCTCACAATGTTTACGCGAAGGAGTACATGGTTGAGCCACGACTTTGATTCCAAACCGAAATATCGCATGACAATGTTGTTTTCAAGCGCTTCCTTGCCAATCCACAGCACTTAGCACGTCATTTCCTTCTTGTAGATTTCTCTCATGTGGTGATGTTGAGCACGCCCTCAGGCTTAATTTATCACATGGATGTAGTTCCTGTGTCTGCTGATTGTTCAGCATGGTAACGGCAGCATCGACAGCCGCAAAGGTGAGCATATTCACTGAGAACTTTTTGGTGCGCTCAGAAATCACATACCACTCACCCAATTTTCCATACCAAGGTTATGGCCTGGAATCTTCCAAACAGACACATGATATGTCACTTAGTCGAATTAGCCCTTTATTTACTCCAGAAATGTTTTGTTGTCAATGCTGCACTTTATCGTATCACATGTTTCAACTTAGCTGTATCATATATACAAACTATACCGTTTAAATCCTGAGTAACACCGGGTATGTCTGCTAGTATATATACATCTACGCATATAAATATGTGCGTGTGTGTGTGTGTGTGTGAGTGTGTGTGTGTGTGTGTGTGTGTGTGTGTGTGTGTGTGTGTGTGTGTTTGTGTGTGTGTGTGTGCTTATGTCTTCGTAGGTACGCTTGCGCACCTCTATGTCTGTGTCTATTCAACATTTACTACGCAGTAGATATTTCGCTGATATATAAAAATTTATGTCTCATGTGTCACGCAATGAACAGATTACTTGCTTCACAATTACTTACGTCAGCTTTAACTAAGTCAATATCATTATCTTTATGATATTTACTAAATTTTGCCTATTAAGCAAATTTGTTTATCAATTAAGTTTCTCTGCCGTCCGTGTTAAGCTCATCTAAATCACAGCTTTGCAATTAGAAACAACGAATTTTATCGCCGGTTTTAATGAAAAATAAAATAGAACTTTCAGTGGAGAGTACAGAGTGAGATAAGTGCAGGAAACCATTATATATCTGAAGGGGCGTATTAAGATAGGTGTAAATTAGTAAAGAATACATAAATTTCACCGAATTCCATTTTATTAAATATATGGAGAATTAGAATTACATTTGTTCTGTAAAATATCCAATTTTATATTATGTGTGTAATTACAAACACGCGCAAACACTTACACACATACACACGCAAATACACGGACAGATAGACACACACACCCGAACGCATACATGTTCACACACACACGCGCACGCGCACGCACACACATTGTAATTAGATACAAGTGTTAACCTGTTCTTTGAGATTTTATGTGTGTGTATAATATATAATATATAATATAGAGAAGGATATATAGGCAGACAGTCAGGCAGACAGACAGATAGATAGATAGATAGATAGATAGATAGATAGATAGATAGATAGATAGATAGATAGATGGATGGATGGATAGATAGATAGATATGCATACACTTGTATGTGTGTGTGTATACATTCATATTATGTATATGCATGTGTATATATATATGCGCATATATATTACGTGTGTCTGCGTGCAGCGTGTGCATGTATACGTATTCATATATGTAATATATATATATATATATATATATATATATATATATATATATATATATATATATATATATATATATATATATATATATATATATATATATATATATATATATATATATATATATATATATATATATATATATATATATATGTACAGGCGCAGGAGCGGCTGTGTGGTAAGTAGCTTGCTTACCAACGATATAGTTCCGGGATCAGCTCCACTGCGTGGCATCTTGGGCGAGTATTTTCTACTATAGCCTCGGGCCGACCAAAGCCTTGTGAGTGGATTTAGTAAACAAAAACTGAAAGAAGTTGTCGTATATATATATATATATATATAAATGTTTGTGTGTCTGTGTTTTTCTCCCCACCATCGCTTTACAAGCGATGTTGGTGTGTTTAGGTCCGCGTAATCTAGCGGTTCGGCAAAAGTGACAGATAGAATAAGTAGTCGGCTAGGCTTGCAAAGAATAAGTCCCGGGGTCAATTTGTTCGACTAAAGGCGGTGCTCCAGCATGGCCGCAGTCAAATGACTGAAACAAATAAAAGAATAAAAGAATAAAGGAATATATATATATATATATATATATCTTTTACTTGTCTCAGTCATTTGACTGTGGCCATGCTGGAGCACCACCTTTAGTCGAGGTAATCGACCCCAGGACTCATTCTTTGTAAGCCTTGTACTTATTCTATAGGTCTTTTTATTTACGGGGACGTAAACACACGAGCATCGGTTGTCAAGCGATGTTAGGGGGACAAGCATAGACACACAAAGATATACACTCACACATATATATATACATATATACGACGGGCTTCTTTCAGTTTCCGTCTACCAAATCCACTCACAAGGCTTTGGTCGGCCTGAGGCTATAGTAGAAGACACTTGCCCAAGGTGCCACGCAGTGGAACTGAATCTAGAAGCATGTGGTTGGTAAGCAAGCTACTTACCACACAGCCACTCCTACGCCTATATATATATATATATATATATATATATATATATATATATATATATATATATATATATCGGGAGAGAGAGAGGGGGGGGGGGGGGGTTACAGAGTTTCCGTCCACCCAATTCACACATAAAACATTGATTGGCTCAGAGCCCTAGTGGAAGTCGCAGTGCCAGTTATTTCATGCAAAATACAGACTTGTTGAAGGCCAGACTTAAGGGCCTCACAATCTTCAGGTTCAAAAGATACGTTCTCTGTTGGGAATGAAATATTTTGAAAACTTGCTTAGTTAAATTATTTAAATTCTAGAAAATCACGTATGATTAGAGCGGATTTGTCGCTAAATCTTTAACGGAACGTCAAAGATTTTCGTAAGTAAATGTACTTCGATCAGATTTAGTGAAGTAAAGATTTGTCTTCGTGCCAAACTAAGAGGAAAATATAAGTGAAATAAATTAGATGGCCACCGTATTTTAGTGAATGTGCTAAAAGTAATGGAGTTTACAGTCTGTGAGATGTCGTTGGATAGTTAGGTACAATGTAACGGAGTTATTAACCGGTCAGTTAAACATTGTCTGTATTCTTTATCGATTCTATAGATTGACAGTATCTATAAAATATTACATATGTGTGTTGGGGTGTGTGAATGTTTGTCTGTATATGCAAGTGAGTCTGTGTATGCGTTCATGCGTGGTTTTGTGTATGCATACAAGTGAGTCTGTTTGTGTGTGTGTGTGTTTGTGTGTGTGAACGTGTTTATAGCCAAGGGTTAGCGTTAATGAATGGAAAAAAAAAACAGTCACAGTTAGTTAGATTCATGTATTGATTAGAAAGACAATTAACGAGTGGTTTGTTGGAGTTTATCTTCTTGTTCATTAGACCTCGGCCAGCGCTGGTTATTTAAATGTACGGAGAGATGAATTCCTTTGGTGACCATCACATCTAATTTCGTACAGTGTTTGAGGTAAGATTCGACGACTTGCGACAGTTCTGGCTGTTATATTTAGCAGGCCGAACGATCAATTAGCAGATCCCTTGTTGGACTGAGAAGAGATTATCACGTGGTTTATAGGGTAGATATACATCGGGTATAGTGGCTTGCTGGAACGACTAAGACAGTGTATGGAAATCATGTGATAGAGTGTAGATGTTCAGAAGAAGTTGAATGCAGTGTATAGATTTTGACGTTATAGAGATATTGTCTAGATAACATGGATAGGCAGATATACACTATAGATGTTAACTGGTTAAATAGGAGAATGTAACTATATATATATATATATATATATATATATATATATATATATAATAGAGTTATTAATATTTCTAAGACTCTCTAAGGGAGACTACGACAGCGGTACTGGAAATTAATAGTTATCGCCAAGCCAACATGGCAGTCCCAAAATTAGGACGAATGCTGCCGTGAATTAGCTCCAAGAGGCCATCGCCTCTAGGTAGCTATGTGACACACGAAACCTGATAAAGGACACAGGTTTCGTGTGTCACATAGCTAGCTAGAGGCTATGGCCTCTTGGAGCTAATTCACGGCAGCATTCGTCCTAATTTTGGGACTGCCATGTTGGCTTGGCGATAACTATTAATTATATATATATATATATATATATATATATATATATATATATATATATATATATATATATATATATATATATATATATATATAATAGAAATATGTTACAAAAACAAAATAGAAACTACACGTGGAAATGTAAGGGGAAAGTAAGAAGAAAAATAATTTAAAATGCACATTGAAAATCCCAAAAAGTAAAGGCTTTTTATGAAAAGTGACGATAGATATATACAATTATTTACAATATATAT
>NC_142936.1:88249013-88271513 GCF_046866305.1 Octopus bimaculoides | reverse complement strand
ATGGTAGCGCACATTATTTAAATCTTGCGTTTATTAAGTGATATTTAATGAAATTATGATAAGCCCGCGCTGGATGGAGTAATTTTATTTTGTTGTTGACCCTACCAATAACGGAACAGTACACTATATGTGCGTATGTGTGTGTATGTATGTATGTATGTTAGCATGTATGTATGTATGTTTGCATGTGTGTATGTATGTATCTATGTATGTATATATGTATGTATAGACGCTTGTACAATAGGCAACAGTACAAAGCGGGAGAAAAATAACTTAGATACGATACAAACTTTAGACTACGGGGTCAGATGAAGGAGTACTTATTTAAAAGGGTCAAAGAAATGGGTAATAATAAACCTAGAATAAAAGAATGAACATCAAAGTTAAAGAACGAGACGCTAATGAAGGTGATTGATAACAAACAGCAAGGCAAATGCAACTGCTTAAGTACACAACTGAGAATAGAATAAAAGAATTAATGAATAATGAAAATATGAGACTAGAATAAAAGAATTAACAAATACGGAAAAAGTGAGAAAGATAAAGGGAAAATATCGAGCGAATGAGAGAGATCGAATAAGTGAGAGATAGAATTAGAAGACAGATAGGAGTAACTAAAGAATGAGTGATGCTCTAAAGTGGTGACAAGGAATGGTTAATGATAGCAAAGGACAAAATGTAATATAAATATACAATTGAAGAAAGATGATGGTGAATGTAGGGATAAAAGAATGAAAGATTTAATTAATGAAGCAAATGGTGGTACAACATAAAAAATAGCTTGAAGGTATTAATAAAAACATATTATAATAATAAGAAGAAAAAGCAGAAGAACAACAACAATAACAATAAGAAGAAGAAGAAGAAGAAGAAGAAGAAGAAGAAGAAGAAGAAGAAGAAGAAGAAGAAGAAGAAGAAGAAGAAGAAGAAGAAGAAGAAGAAGAAGAAGAAGAAGAAGAAGAAGAAGAATAACAATAATAATAATAATAATAATAATAATAATAATCATAATAATTGGAATAATAAAAGAATGAATGAAAAGGTAAGGTAAAGCCAAAAGAAAAGAGATTATAGAGAAGAGAAAGCTCAAAGGAAACACAGAAGAGGAATAGAATAGACGAATGAAAAAAAGAATGAAAGAAATAGGGAGTGAATAAAAGGAAGCATAAAGCGAATGAAAGAGGGGAGGGAAAGTTGATAGAATTGCAGAATAAGGGTAATAATGGTTGGATGAGAGAGTATGAGTCTTGTGGGGAAATTAGTTTTTAAAACTTATTGACGGTGTTGAGTTGAAATCCGATTATGGAACGTGGTTGGTTTAAATGTAAGACGAAGGACAAATATAAAAGTGGGGCTTTAATTTAAAGGAATGAGTGAAAGAAAGAGAGGTAGAGGTAGAGAGAAGGAGCGATGGAATGAAGGAAAAGGGGAAAGAGAGAGAGAGGGAGAGGGAGGTTTATGAATCAGGTTATAAGGTAAGTGAAAGTTGTAAGGAGAGAAGGAAAGAAGGGGAAAGAGTGAGGCAGAAAGAGAGAGAGGGATGGAGGGAGAGAGACAGGGAGAGAGAGAGACAGGGAGGGAGAAAGACAGGGAGGGAAGGAGACAGGGTGGGAGAGAGACAGGGTGGGAGAGAGACAGGGAGGGAAAGAGACAGGGAGGGAGAGAGGTAGGGAGGGAGAGGGACAGGGTGGGAGAGAGGGAGGAAGGGAGAGAGGGAGGGAGGGAGGGAGAGAGGGAGGGAGGGAGAGAGGGAGGGAGGGAGAGAGGGAGGGAGGGAGAGAGGGAGGGAGGGAGAGAGGGAGGGAGGGAGAGAGACAGGGAGGGAGAGAGACAGGGAGGGAGAGAGACAGGGAGGGAGAGAGACAGGGAGGGAGAGAGACAGGGAGGGAGAGAGACAGGGAGGGAGAGAGACAGGGAGGGAGAGAGACAGGGAGGGAGAGAGACAGGGAGGGAGAGAGACAGGGAGGGAGAGAGACAGGGAGGGAGAGAGACAGTGATATAGAGGGAGTTATATAAGGAAGACGAGAAAGTGAGAATGGGAGCGGCTGGGAGAGAAGTAGAGGTAGAGAACAGAAGAGAGTCATAGGTATGAGTGGATAGAGAGAGAGAGAGAGAGAGAGAGAGAGACAGGGGGAGAAAGAAGAAAAAAGAAAGAGAGAAAGAGAGGAAGAAAGAGAAACAGATGACAAGACACAGTGAGCGAAGGCAGGAAAAAAACCGAGAACAAAAACAGGAGTGGCTCTGTGGTAAGTAGTTTGCTTACCAACCACATGGAGTCCCACTGCGTGGGGGGGGGGGGCTTCAGTGAGTATCTTCTGCTATAGCCCCGAGCCGACCAAACCCTTGTGTGTGGATTTGGTAGATAGAAACAGAAAGAGGCTCGTCATATATGTGTGTCTGTCTGTGTGTGTGTCTTTGTGTGTGTCTGTGTGTGTGTGTCTGTATCTGTGTGTTTGTGTCTGTGTTCCCCCCCCCCTAACATCGCTTGACAACCGATGTTGTGTTGGCGTCCTCGTAACCTAGCGGTTCGGCAAAAAAACCGATAGAGTAAGTACTAGGCTTACAAAGAATAAGTCCTGGGGTCGATTTGCTCGACTAAAGGTGGTGCTCCAGCATGGCCACAGTCAAATGACTGAAACAAGTAAAAGAGTAAAAGAGCATATGTATGTATGTGTGTGTGTGTGTGTGTGTGTGTGTGTGTGTGTGTGTGTGTGTGATTACCGGAAACATCATAGGAACGTTTACGATTCGACTCAAATTAAATGGAAGACATATAAATCTACATTTAACTCACGCTTCGTGACGTCATAATTCATTTACCCCCTGCTAAAAAATTTGCTGTTCGGTTTTCCTGGATTTTAAGCTGCGCCGATATATATTGCATAACACCACGCAGAAATTGATTATTGCGTAAACTTATAACCGAATCCTCTGGGGGAGCTTACTGAGAACACCGCTTAATTCTCTCAATCCAAATTTTCTACCACCTCTATCAAACTGTTTATCTTTCTCTTTCTCTACCTCCCTTTCTCTGTCTCTCTCTCTCTCTGTCTCTCTCTCTCTCTCTCTCTCTCTATATATATATATATATATATATATATATATATATATATATGCAAATATATATAGTAACATACATACACACATATACATATACAAACCTATATATATATATATATATATATATATATATATATATATATATGCAAATATATATAGTAACATACATACACACATATACATATACAAACCTATATATATATATATATATATATATATATATATATATATATATATAAATAAATAAACAGCAGGATATCCAGAGATGATGCTTATTTTGATTTTATTTGCCTTATTTGAAATTGTACGGATAATTCTGCACTAAATTTTGGTGCTTCAACTTAGGTACCTAATTCAAACTGAATCTCAATTATTTCGCATATATATATATATATATATATATATATATATATATATATATATATATATATATATATATATATATATATATATATATTCTTTTATTTTTTCACTCTTTTGACTACAGCCATGCTGGAGCTCCACCTCAAGTATGTGTGTGTGTGTGTGTACATATATAAGAACGGAGATAGCAAGTCGTTTTAATTCTAAATCCTTTCTTCAATATTTATTATTCTACATTCTCCATGGACATTTTACGGATTTTCCAGATAATTGGAATTGAAGCATGAAAAAGACTCCCCACTTCCAGTCTTCAAGCATCCGATATCGGTAGAAGTGTTGCATATTGTAATCACCATGGTTATATATTCCAATATTCCAGTTCCCTAATGGTTAGGGTATTGCACTCAGAATCGCAAGATCATGCGTTCGATCCGCAGACGGAACGGTTGTTGTGTTCTTGAGCAAAACATGCCATTTCATCTTGTTCTAGTCCTGAAATGGGTAACACTGTTTCAGTTATTCGACTGCTGCCATGCTGGAGCATCGCCTTGAGCAATTTGTTTCAGTCGAATTGACCCCAGTATTTTTTTTTTTTTCACAACTTGAAGATGCGTGCCACGTTTTCTGCTCCTCTTTGAGCTCATTTCAATTATCATTGAGCTCCTTTAGAATTTTCACAACTGTAGCCGTTTTTGTCTGACTCATTGTACGTACTCCTTCCGCCGGGTCCATAGTGAATAATCGGATCACAGTAGCAATGAATATCCCAATTCCGACACCAGTTGTTGCGCCACACGCAACCTCCGGAAACCACCTATAACACAACAGGTTGTGTCCAATAGCTCAGAAGACCACGTAGGCGAGCTCAGCAAACCAACTTGCTCAGACCGGAAGAAGCAGAAGTCAAAGAAGTCAGAGGAGTTGAAAATAACAAATAAACCCGTTGAGTATAAACAAAATGCAAGAACTTTAATTCAGAGGCCAATAACATTTATGGAGCAAATAAACAGTTCTTTCGAGAGTTTTTAGAGAGTTTTTTCGGATCTATTTTAAAACGGGGGCCACATTTTTCATTAATGTTTTACGTAGTGTTTTTGGTACCGAAAGACTTTCAAACTTCGTATACTTATCTATTTTGTGTTATAGAACAGAAAAATATTTTTGTATGCGAATTTATTTCATGTAAAAAATTGTCTTATTTCGATAATTTCAACCAATCACTGACAAGTATTCAGTTGTTTACATTTACTCCTTTGGCTGATTAAGCGGTGTAAAGCGTATTTAATCTCCATAACTTCTGACATTTGCAGAGAGGCAATTTGCTTTTTTCATTTTTTTTTCTTCGTTTAATTTGCTTTTTTCTTTTTAAATTTGCTGTTTTACCCTAACCCTAACCCTAACCGTAGGGTTAGGGTTAGGGTTAGGGTTAGGGTTAGGGTTAGGGTTGGGGTTAGCCTATAATAGAAAGGTTTATTAGCTACTGCCAATATGCTTCAGCCATTTTTTGACAAGGAAGTAATAATTTTATCACCGGTAGAATTGTTTCAGAATCGTTTGTTTATGTAGTCGGCACTTAATGTATATCGGCTGAATGGACGTCAGTGATTGGTTGAAATTACAGAAATACGACAACTTTAACATGGAATAACTTAGGGATTTCTTTTTTTTTTTAAGAAGACTAAGAGAAAAAGATGTTTTATATGACACATTCTACCAGTGTTCCAAGTTTCAAAGTGTTTTGTTAAGAAAATACTGTGGCCCCGTTTTAAAAAAGATCCGTTCTTTCATTTACCTCTGAATGTGTAGACTTTTTTCAGTGAGCTTTTCTTTTATTCACTAATCTAATGATTTATATTCTATTTTTTTTTTCATCTCTTTTTGTCCGACTGGACTCTTGTTACTTCAGAATTTTAGGTACCATTCTGGCTTCTTTACGTTGCCAAATTCACTATTTTCACAAACAGTTCAAAACCTTCCACTATTCACATTAACCACCGAAACTTCACACTCGACGACAAATACTATGTCTGTTCCACACGAATTTTTCCCGGCACCATCTCACATATCGACTGCATGGCACCGGCTCCTACATGAAAAACATCTCACATCGCCTTCATCACGTCGCCCGTCGCACATCGTCTTCCCGCACTAACTACAAATTCACGCGTGGCCACGTAGCATTTGTAGTCTTTATACTTCGCCCTCACCGTAAAAGCGTGCCAAAAATCATATCGCCTACGCTTTAAACAGTCACGTGACCACAAAGATTTTTTCCGTCTTCGCTTTCAAAACCAGAGAGCAGTGTTCTAATTCGCATCGTACGTATGAGAAATTAACCGAATATGATATTTTTCGTTCGTAACAATATATATGTATAAAGACGCCCACCATTATAAAACATGTCCTTATTTATAACGATAAATTGAGATTTGAAGGAGATTTGACTGTTGCTTCGAGATTGTTTGCACAACCGTATAAGTGATACAATATGTCGTATCAGACTTCTTCTAATGTAACGTGCATTATCTGTTAAGAAATAGGATAACATAACAGGTTTACCCAAAATCTGTCGTTGTGTTTCTGTAACACATAATAAATTAACTATTGAGATGGTATTTGTTTGACGTGTGGTTAAGAAGCTCTCTTTGCAGCCACGTGATCTTGGGTTCAGTCCTACTGAGCAGCACCTTGGGGAAGTCTCCTCTACTATAGTCCCGGACAGACAAATGCCTTGTGATGGAAGTTGGTAGAAGGAACTGAGTGGAAACATATTGGCTCTGTGTGTGCGTGTGTGTGTGTGTGTCTTTTGTGTCGTTTTGTCTGTGTTTGCTGCCATACCGTTTGGCAACCGGTGTTGGTCTGTGTACGCTCACGTAACTTAGCGGTTCGGCAAAAGCCACCGATAGAATATGTGCCAAACATTAAAACATGTAAGTACTAAGGTCGATTTATTCGACGAAACCCTTCGCGCCTATACTGTAGCATGGCCGCATTGTAATGACTGAATCAATTAATAGAATAAAAGAGTATTATTGTTAATATAGAATAGTTTCGTTAATATAGTTTTAATACAGAATTGCTATTGTTTTATTAAAAAAATTTTCCTGATCTGTCGATTAAATTTTCGTGTTCGTTTTATTTTATGTTTCTCTCCTTTAATATTGTTTGCTTTGCAAAACATTTTACATTGACGTTTTCTGTTTAGTTTTATCTGTTCTCGTGTAATTAAATAGTACAAGTTCTCTAATTATTTCTAACTTGTTGGAGCTCACTAAAAGACGTCAAAACACTTGTCACTTGACAGCAGCAATTGCGGCAGAAGAAACAAAGAAATAGACAAACAAAAGGTATTCTCATTTCCTCATCAATGTTTCAGCTTTAAAAACAATTAAAGAGAAATTAAAATGTAAAAAAAAATAAAAATTCATTTTACATTTTATTAATATTCACTCGGCGCTCCAGCATGGCTTGTGTTAGATTGGTTGAAGTAAGCTATACATTTATAGTACATGTTATATCAATAGTCATAACCGAATGAACAAATGCATCTTCATACGTTTACAAATTCACATGCATATAGATAGATAGAAACATAGATAGAGAGAGAGAGAAAAAAAAGAGAGAGAAAGAAAGAGAGAGAGAGAGAGAGAGCTAGAAAATATATTATAGTTCTACTAAGACGACTCTGTACGATTTTCCTCATAACACGTGTGTCTGAAAAAATGAAACAGCGAAAGCGATTTCACACACTTCGAAAGTGTTTTCCAAACGGTTTTCATCATTCAGTTTCTTTTAAGAAATTTTTCATACAATGAATGATTTATAGTTTCGAAATATCTCTCTTCAAATATTGCGACTATGTCAATAATTCTTTGCACAAACTTTAAATATATATATTATTCACACATACGTATCTATGAAAAAGCATATATGCTTGTGCTTTTCCTAAGCATATATTTATTTTCACTGTAAAGTTAGGAATCGTGCCAAAACAGACTAGTATGTCGTATCGTTGTCAAAACAAGCCCAGCTCCAACATAATAATAGTAATATTTTATTTAATATCAGACAGCAAAATAATTTTATATTTATAATTATTTTTCTTTGTATCATTTCTTTTTTCTTTGTACCAGCCAGTCGTCGTAAGAAGTGTTTAGTCGAAAAAATCAACTCCGGTACTTTATTATATTTTGCGTTATAGGAATGTAAGCAAATCAACAGCGGTTATCAAGCAGTGGGGGACACACCACACAGACACACACAAACACTCCCAGACACACATACACACACACACATACACCCAGACACACACACATACATGCACACACACACACACACACACACACGCACGCACACATACAGACATCGGTATAATTATGATAAAGTGTGCTCAAAACACATTAGTCGGCCCGAGGATTTAGTAGAAAATATTTGGCCGAGTAGCTGGGTAGTGGGACGAAACCTTAAACTAGATGGCTGCATGCAAAGCCAGTTTCTTTCCTGTTTTGAATTTCTTCGGTCTAGAAAAAGAAGCCGTGCCCATGGGGATCGCAGCCTCGAACTAGACCCATGAAATTGACAACAATAGGTGCAAGGGTGGCTGTGTGGGAAGTAGCTTGCTTACCAACCACATGTTCCATGTTCAGTCCGACTGCGTGGCACCTTAGGCAAGTGTCTTCTACTATAGCCTCGGGACGACCAAAACCTTCTGAGTGGATTTGATAGACGGAAACTGAAAGAAGCCCGTCGTATATATGTGTATATATATATGTATGTGTGTGTATATCTTTGCATGTCTGTGTTTGTCCCCACCCCCAACATCGCTTGACAACCGATGCTGGTGTGTTTACGTCCCCGTAACTTAGCGGTTCGGCAAAAGAGACCGATAGAATAAGTACTAGGCTTACAAAGAATAAGTCGTGGTGTCGATTTGCTCGACTAAAGGCGGTGCTCCAGCATGGCCACAGTCAAATGACTGAAAGAAAAATAATGAGCAGGGAGGGAATACTAGAAAGGCAACGTTCTGACAAGGGTGGATTGGACCAAGTGATTAATGGGTGGTCTCATAGGAGTGAAGACACTACAAGTTTGACGATAGTGAGTGAGAAACGAATACCTGAGTAGAAGCACCGTGAGCCCATCCACCCTCGGGTAGGAAAGACTGTGATAGTTATAGTCAAAGAGGAAGAGGTCGCAAATATCACATCTGTCGTCCAGAGGCTGGGGTGTAACTATGATTTTATTCCAAACAGCCGGGTGAACTCTTATGGATGTCGTTTAGCAAGGCATCTTCTTAAATTTGAACGCAACATCAGATTGTAGGCCTCGACTGAGATTTATATAATGCCAATATTTGTTGGACTCTTCCAAGTAGATTCTGACCCTGAAAACAAAAACTAGTTATCGTTATTTAAATGAATTGTACAATCCTCCCTCTTGTTTACATTTCTTAACTAAGTAGCTTATAATGTTGTTTTTTTTCCGCGCGGCCTCAAGACATATGGTTTAAGTTTTAAGCACTGTTCTTCCGACCTAATTTCACAGTTAACTTTCTAAATATATGCGTTTATTAAACACGTGTACATGACTACATATATATATATATATATATATATATATATATATATATATATATATATATATATATATAATATATATAATATATGTATGTATACACACACCGCACACACGCATATATATATATATATATATATATATATATATATATATATATATATATATATATATATATATATATATACACATTGATATTGATATATTTATTTATATATTTATATCAGATCGTAAATAAGTGACAAATTTATTGATTCCGAATGCAATTCTATAAAACCTTTTAAAAGCGAAGCAATCGTACTTGGGGGCAGTTGAGGAAGAATGTCAGTAATTCGATCCTGAGTTGTTTGAGAAAGCTTATTAACAATATGATTAAGGGATTAAAGAATTACGAGATTATTCTGACAGAAACACTGATTTTTCCATCTTCATTCTAAACAAACATAGATGCTTTCTTGTTATTGTTGCTGTTGTTCGTATTTTAGTTGGCGTCCTTATTGTTCTTGTCTATTATTATTGTAGTTTTTGCTATTAATGTAAATTGTTGCTTTTACTCTTCCTACTGCTATTGTTGTTGTTGTTGTTGTTGTTGTTGTTGTTGTTGTTGTTGTTGTTGTTGTTGTTGTTGTTGCTATTGTCGTTAATGTCGTTGCTATTGTTGTATTTGCTGTTATTAGATTCCTTGCTGTTATATTTTGTGTTGATTTTTAAATCTTCGTTCAAGAAATAATTGGAGTTCAGCAAAATTAAACATGTCTTCCTTTTCGTTTGGCTTATTTTATTTATTTATTATTAGTGCGAGAACTTTACCACTAATTTTTCTCCGTCGGTAGATTAATATATATATATATATAAATATATATATATATATATATATATATATATATATATATATATATATATATATATATATATATATATATATATATATATATATATATATATATATATACAGAAACACATAAACACACATACACACATAAATGCGTGTATTTGAGTGTGTGTGTGTTTTGTTCTGGTGCATACCATATTGTGTGTGTTCAACTATTTATGAACTATATTCGTGTGAACACATTTTCGAGTGTGTTTATGTTTACAGTTGATTGTAAACTATGTATCTCTGCGCATTTTATGTGTAATCATGTGTGTGCGTGTTTCGAGTATGCGTCGTGTGCAATGGAGGAAAAGAAGAAACAAAGCGTCTACATATATGTCGGTGTGGGTGGTTGTATATATACACAAATATATATATATATATATATATATATATATATATATATATATATATATATATATATATATATATATATATATATATATATATATATACAGAAACACATAAACACACATACACACATAAATGCGTGTATTTGAGTGTGTGTGTGTTTTGTTCTGGTGCATACCATATTGTGTGTGTTCAACTATTTATGAACTATATTCGTGTGAACACATTTTCGAGTGTGTTTATGTTTACAGTTGATTGTAAACTATGTATCTCTGCGCATTTTATGTGTAATCATGTGTGTGCGTGTTTCGAGTATGCGTCGTGTGCAATGGAGGAAAAGAAGAAACAAAGCGTCTACATATATGTCGGTGTGGGTGGTTGTATATATACACAAATATATATATATATATATATATATATATATATATATATATATATATATATATATATATATATATGGGTCGTTTATCTATGTTCCTTTCCTTGTTTTCCATTTGCTTCTTTAGTTGTTCGCAAAAAGAGTTCGTGTATATATATACATATGTGTGTGTGCGCATATATGGCTACAGGACGTCACCAACGGTGCAAATAACATGAAATATGTAAACAAACGAGGGAAAAATGCAAAAACAGGACAAGTAAAAAAAGAGAAAGGACCCTTCATCAGTTGTCGGCTGTCTATCTACTCCCCTTTCGAGCATTCAACGACAATATGAGTCTTCAAAGACAGCTGCCCCCTTAAATACTAAAATAAAATTTTGCATTTATGGAGGGTTAAAGCAGGGAACAAATACAGGACAATTGAGTTATACAAGGAAACCGAATGAAAACAAACATGGAGGGTCGTTAGACCAGAACGATAGGAAAATAATGAAAGCATGAAACATTTTTTTGAGAAGAGAAAACATAGGAGAGAGAAAGAGACAGAAAAAGACACTCCGTTCTTTTAAACGTCCATGCAGAAAAAGAAAAATGGTCACGCGAGGAAAAGAATGACGGATGATGGTCACGTGTGAGCAACGTGAGAGAGTATGGGTACAGGACGTCACTAACGGTGTAAATAACTTGAAATACGTAAACAACGAGAAAAAAATGGAAAAGAGGACAAGTAAATCGAGAGAAACAACGTTTCAAATCTCTGAGCGAGAGAAATACAGTAACAGTAACATTACGATATATATATATATATATATATATAAACATCAACAACAGGTTATGTATGTATGTATGTATGTATGTATGTATGTATGTATGTATGCATGCATGCATATATATGTACATATATATAAATACACATAGTACATTTATACATATACATATATATATATATATATATATATATATATATATATATATATATATATATGTATATATATATATATATATATATATATATATATATATATATATATATATATATATATATATATATATATATATATATATATATATGTATGTATATGTATAAATGTACTATGTGTATTTATATATATGTACATATATATGCATGCATACATACATACATACATACATACATACATACATAACTTGTTGATGTTGAAATTTCATTGAAGGAGATCTGGGTTAGAAACCGGTTCTTTCTCTATTGTCAAGAAATCTTAGAATAAAACTGAATAATGTCATACATACATGCAGAAATCAATATCTTTAACTCATCCACAACAAATGATCACAACATCTTGGGACTATAAAAATCTTATGATTTAAAAGATGACGGGTGAAACGTGTTGCATACATTTACAATCATGCTACCAAGTAGGCAGACGGTCAATTTTTATTCTAAATTAAATGTGAAAGGGCAGAACATACATACAGACATGAATTTGTTGACCTACGAAGCAGACGTTCAAACATGTGAAATGGTACCACTCCTATATAGGTTGAAAAGAAGCACGAACAGCTTAATGGGAATCTCATCTGATGTCTCTTTTAGACGCGCGCGCGCGCATAGACGCATACACGCACATAAACACACATATATACGATAGACAGACAGGCAAGCAGACAGACAGACAGGCAGATAGAGAGACAGACACATACATACATACATACATTCATACATACACACATACAAAAATACCCTGTTGTTGAACCTCCAATAGAGGAAACTTGGATCTAGGTTAGAAACCGGTTCTCTCTTTATTAGCAAGAATTCTTGAAATAAGTTGAACAATGACATACATATATATATATAGACAGACCGACAATTAGACAGAGAAACAGGCAGTTAGACAGATGGAGAGAGACAGTTAGACAGACAGACAGATCGATAGATAGATAGATAGATATCTTTTTATTATAGCCACACAGGGCTAAATACAGAAAATGGACAAATTACAAGGTAGAGCTTTTCTTGGGGGGGGGATAATTTCGATCAAAAGGGATCGCGGAAAAAAAAGGTGGGGATTTCGATCAAAAGGGATCGCGGGAAGAAAAAAAAATAGATAGATAGATAGATAGATAGATAGATACAGGAGTGACTGTGTAGTAAGAAGCTTACTTCCCAACCACATGGTTCCGGGTTCAGTCCCACTGCGTGGCACCTTCGGTAAGTGTCTTCTACTATAACCTAGGGCCGACCAAAGCCTTGTGAGTGGTTTTGGTAGACGGAAACTGAAAGAAGCCTGTCATGTATATGTGTGTGTGTGTGTGTGTGTGTGTGTGTGTGTGTGTGTGTGTGTGTGTGTGTGTGTGTGCGTGCGTGTGTGTGTGTGTGTGTGTGTGTGTGTGTGTCTTTGTGTCTGTGTTTGCCTCCCTCACCATCACTTGACAACCGATGTTGGTGTGTTTATGTCCCCGAATCTTAGCGGTTCGGACCAAAGAGCGCGATAGAATGAGTACCAGGTTTACAAAGAATAACTCCTCGGGGTCGATTTGTTCGATTAAAGACGGCACTCCAGCATGGCCGTACTCAAATGACTGAAACGTATAAAAGAGTAAAAACGTATACATACATACATACATACACACATACATACAAAATAGAAAAAAAAAACATACAGACATATATACATACATACATGAAAACATACACACGCACTCATTTTTGTTCATGTCTCCGTGAGTGTATTTCATGTCTGCATGTGTGTGCGTGAGTATATGAACACGTATCTGTATATAAGTATATGTATGACATGAATAAATGCGGTTGTATTACACGCGCTTGTGTAACACTATATTTCCACGTTTAAATGTGCATGTATATATGTGTGTTTGTGTGTATGTGTTTGTGTGTTTTGTATATGCGATTATATTTGCATGTGTTGGTATGATTCCCTGTATATATATGCATACATAAACATGTATATATGCGTATATAACTCTATGTGTAACTCAGTATATATGTGTATATTTGTAAGTTTGTCTGTAAGTGCGTGCATATACTTTTGTGAATATATCTGTTCTTCTGTGCGAATGCGTATGTATGAGGCTATGCGTATACATTTGAGAATAGTAGATGTATAAGTACGCCTCGTGTATAATGTATCTGTATGTATGTGCAGTGACACGACTGTCTTTATTAATAAATCACAAAGCTGCAAAGTATGAGAGGTCAAAAGTACTATAAAGTCAACTGGCCTGTATTGACATTGCTGTATTATATACAGGGCTTTTCAGAAGAATCGCCCAAATAAGTCATCAATACAGGCTTCCATCCAACGTCGTTCACCCTTTCAACTCTCTTTCTCCTCGCAACCCACATCTCCTCTTGAGATGCGAGGGCTCGGATATGAATACGGACCCTATTGATGAGAAGTGTCATTTCTTCAGAAACTAGGGAACCTGTAGTCTGACCTCTGTACGATATATATATATATACCTCACACTACTTGATAAATTCTTATAAAGAATTTATCCTATATTATATTATATCATATATATATATATATATATATATATATATATATATATATATATATATATATATATATATATATATATACATATGTACATATATATATATATACATATATATACATATATATATATATATATATGTATGTGTGTGTATGTATATAAGTGTACATATATATTTATGCATTTATAACATATGTATATGCATACATATAAGAATTTGTGTGTCTACAATCATAAAAATTGGCAATTTTAGTTCGCACTTTATTCTTATTCTTATCATTATTATTATTATTATCATTATTATTATGATTATTATTATCATTATTATTATCATTATTATTATCATTATTATTATCATTATTATTATTATTATTATTATTATTATTATTCAGTAGTTTTATTTTTATAACGTGCTTTCACTTCACTACCGAGCGCAGCTCTGTGCGCCTTGGGTATGTGCTGTGGTTTGCTGTGGTGCTCTTATGTTTACTGTATTGAAAGTGTTTTGCGTAGAATGTGTGCAGTACCCAGTAGTGCAATTTTCTGTATGTTATATATATTTGTAAGTCCTGGTATTTTTGTTATGTATTTGTCTGAATATTTTTTTATTATACCTAAGGCACCTACTATGATAGGAATTGTTTCTGTTTTTAGATTCCACATTCGAGTTATCTCTATTTCCATGTCTTTGTATTTTGAAAGTTTTTCCATTTCTTTTAGAGAAACGTTGTCATCTGCTGGTATTGATGCATCAATTAGAAAGCACTTTTTTTCTTCATGATCTTTGACAACTATATCTGGTCTATTTGCCTTAATTTCTCTATCTGTGTGTATTGGCATATCCCAGAGTATGGTTGCTTTCTCGTTTTCTGTGACCTTTTCTGGCGTGTGTTTATACCATCTTTTTTCTGTTGTTATTCCATAATGTTGGCATAGCTTCCAGTGTATATAGGTCCCAGCTCTGTCGTGTCTGTGAATATATTCCTTCTTAGCCAGGACTGGGCAGCCAGAGATAATATGATTTATTGTTTCTTGTCGATCTCCACATATTCTACAGTTACTTGTTATATTTCTTTTCATTATGTGTTTTTGGTAATTTCTGGTGGGGAGGCTTTGGTCTTGTGCAGCAATTAAACATCCTTCAGTCTCTGCTTTGAGTCCTGAGCTTCTCATCCATTGCTGGGATTTTTCTCTGTCTATTTCTTTCGCATTTAGTTTAGCCCAGTATTTACCATGTAGGGGCTTTTCTTGCCATCGTTTTATCATGGTCCGTTGCTGTTCTAGTTTTAGTTTGGATTTCATTTGTTTTATAGCGTTTGTTGTTTCTTCTTCTTCTTCTTCGTATTTGTTAGGTAGATTGATTTCTTGTTTGTATTTGTCAGCTTCCTTAAATACTGAAAACAGTTTTTTGTTTTGCTCGTGTTTTGTGGCTATTTGTATTAGTTTCCCTTGCTTCTGGAGTAGGTATTTTTGCAGTCCTATGGTGGTTATTTTATAATAGTTTTCTAGCTGTATAAGACCCCTGCTACCTTCTGTGCGTTGTATATATAGCCTTTCTATGTCAGATTTTGGGTGGTGCATCCTATATCCTGTCATTATTTTTCTTGTTTTCCTGTCTATTTTACATAGTTCGTTTAGTGTCCAGTTAAGGATGTTGTAGCTGTAGCTTATAACTGGGACAGCTAAAGTGTTGATACCCATTATCTTGTTTTTAGCATTGAGCTCTGTTTTTAGTATTGATCTAACTCGTCTATAGTACTCTTTCTTTATTTTTTCTTTCATTTGTGTATGTTGTATCCTATCTAGTTCATTGACTCCTAAATACTTATATGGTTGGCTTTCGTCTAGTTCTCTTATTTCATTGGCTTTATCTAGTGTTATATTGCTACTTTTAACTAATTTTCCTCTTTTCAGGGTTGCTTTGGCACATTTTTCTAATCCGAATTTTATTTCTATTTCCTTGGTAAAGCCGTGTACTGTCTGTAGTAGTGTTTCTAGCTCTTTGTCGTTTTTTGCATATAATTTTAGGTCATCCATATATAGAAGGTGGCTGACTGTTTTTCCATAGCATTTGTAACCGCATCCAGTTCTATTTAGCAATTCTGTTAAAGGTGTGAGTGCCAGGCAGAACAGGAGTGGAGAGAGCGTGTCTCCCTGGAATATTCCTCTTCTAATGGGGATGGCTTTCGTTTTCACAAGTCCCTCTTTTGTTTGGAGCTGTAGCACTGTCTGCCATTTGTTCATTGAGTGCTCTATGTATTTTATGATAATTGGTGCCACCTTGTTTATGGCTAGTGTTTCCAGAATCCACGTGTGGGGAACACTGTCGAAAGCCTTTTGGTAGTCCACCCAGGCCATACTGAGGCCTTTCTTCTTTCTGCGGCTGTCTTCAGTTATGGCTTTATTGATCAATAATTGATCTTTACAGCCGTATGAGCCCTTGCAGCATCCCTTCTGCTCTTCTGGAAACAGGTTGTTATTTTCCAGGTGTTTACTCAATCTCTGGGATATTATTGCAGTAAAGGCTTTGTAGATCGTAGGGAGACAGGTTATAGGTCTATAGTTTTGTGGTTTCTCCGTTTCCGTGGATTTGGGGATTAAGATGGTTTTCCCTTTTGTGAGCCATTCAGGCATTGTCTCTGGATCTGCTATTATGTTGTTAAAGTTTTCTGCCAGCTTTTTATGCATTGCTGGCAGGTGTTTTAACCAGAAATTGGGGATCTTGTCGTGTCCAGGTGCCTTCCAGTTGCTTAGTCTTTGCAGTGTCTGGGTGACCTCTTCAGTTGTTATAGGGGACCAGAGTTGCTCAGGTGCTAAGTTCGTTGTTTTAATGGTCCTTTTTTGGGGTTGTTGCTTCACCGACCATATTTGTTTCCAGAATTTCTCTAGTTCTTCTGCTGTTGGTGCTGAAGTAATGTCTATTTTATTTTTACCCAGTTCTTGGTAGAGTTTTTTGGGGTTGGATTTGAACTGTTTGTTTTGTTCAAAGAAACGTTGGCGTTTCTCATACCGGCGGATCCTCTGTGCTTTGGCAAGGATGTCTTGCTTTAGTTTTTCTTTTGCCTCAGGTAAGTCTTTTTCTGTAATGCTGTATTTGTACAGTATTTTTGTTTTCTTCTTGTTACTTAGTAGTGTTGATTGTTTACTAATTTCGTTGAGAATCGATAAATCTTTTCTCTTTTTTTAAATTTTGTTCTGGATGCTATTTATCCACAAGGTCTGTTTGGGTGGTAGAACTCCTGTTCGGATGGGTTTGAGTGAGTATCCTGCTTCTTTTGTGGCTGCAATGGCTGCCGCATATATCATGTCATTTAGCTCAGTGATATTGCCTGTTGTTTCTGTGGTTGTTAGTTCCGTGACGGCCAGGTTTATGCTATTTATTATTGATGTTGTTTTATTGTCTATTTTGATTTTTGGGAGATATAATCTGTGGTCCATTCTAAGATCTGTGGTCTTCAGTTCTTCGGTTATTTTCATTTTCATAGTATCGTAATTATTAGGTTTCCCTTCGTTATTTCCAGGCTTTATATTTGTTTTGCCTTCCTTTTCATTCATATGTTTGTCTGTGGTGTTCTGGTTTGGTGCTTTTTGTACACTATTATACATCTCTACGGTCTGGGTTTGTTGTTTTTTGTTTACTTCGTTTTTGCCGGGAATGTTACGTTTGTCCTCGTGTTTTGCTATCTCAGTGTTTATATTATTATTTGGCATTGCTGTGTGACTACTATCTAGATTTTCCTGATGTATTTTTTCTTTCAATTGTTCTATTTCTATTTCTGATATTTTTTTTGCTTTTAGAATATATCTTCTTATGTTAGCTAGTTTGTTAGGGTTCATTGTTTTATCGAGGTCTATATTTACATTATTTTTCTTCCGTGTTTTATATGTGTGTGTTGTTGCGTTTTCGTTTTTTGGGTAGAGTACTGCTGTGAAATAGGCGTGTAGGATCGAAATGTGTTCCTCACGTGTCCATTTATGCCGTTTTGGTTTTGTTTGCGGGACATGAGGAACAACGTCCGGCCCTTTATTTTGACGGTCGTCGTTTTCGTAGGGTACCGGTTCGTTTATTTCTGTTGTCAGATTGTTTTGCGCGTTCATATCTTCGTACTTTTTTCTTAACAAGCTTACAGTACATACTTCTCGGTTGTTATTCTTGGGTGAAATAATACCGGTGTTATTTAACATGTTTGTAATTTTTTTGTACATGGTGTTTTGGGGTTCGAAGATGATCTGATTTTGATGTAACACGTGTGTTTACGATCGGTGTGCGGATAGTGGAGGTATCAAGTTAAAATACATCATTATATTTGTAAAAATAGAGATAAATTTCAATGAGTATTACTTACTCGGATATAGTCCAACCCTTTGTCAGCTATTTTTTGTATATGGTGTTTTGGGGTTCGAAGATGATCTGATTTTGATGTAACACGTGTGTTTACGATCGCTGTTCGGGTAGTGGAGGTATCAAGTTAAAATACATCATTATATTTGTAAAAATAGAGATAAATTTCAATGAGTATTACTTACTCGGATATAGTCCAACCCTTTGTCAGCTATTTTTTGTATATGGTGTTTGGGTTTGGGGATGGTCTGTATTTTGATGTAACACGTGTGTTTACGATCGCTGTTCGGGTAGTGGAGGTATCAAGTTAAAATACATCATTATATTTGGAAAAATAGGAATAAATTTCAATGAGTATTACTTACTCGGGTATAGTCCAACCCTTTGTCAGCTATATTTGGGCTCCATGCGATGTCTTTATTTCCGATGTTTTTGGATAAGTTTCGGAGCAGTGATTTATCATACTCACATGTTAAACTTCCCCGGTGTTATTTCGTTCCCCGGTGTTATTTCGTTATTATTATTATTATTATTATTATTATTATTATTATTATTGAATACTGTCTATACATGTTAAGAATAATATGCAAATATTCATTTCGGATTTTGGTGTGCATGGTGCAAATAACAATTCAATTATTTATTACGTGGCAGATATAAATAACGATTAGTATACAATTTGTTCATTGAAAGTATAAACAAAGGCAGTGGCTTTGCTTAGTCTCAGAGCTCCGACTACTTCAGGTTGATGTGACAACTTCTTCTGGTTGATGATTATTATTATTATTATTATTATCATTATTATTATTATTATCATTATTATTATTATTATTATTATTATTATTATTCAGTAGTTTTATTTTTATAACGTGCTTTCACTTCACTACCGAGCGCAGCTCTGTGCGCCTTGGGTATGTGCTGTGGTTTGCTGTGGTGCTCTTATGTTTACTGTATTGAAAGTGTTTTGCGTAGAATGTGTGCAGTACCCAGTAGTGCAATTTTCTGTATGTTATATATATTTGTAAGTCCTGGTGTTTTTGTTATGTATTTGTCTGAATATTTTTTTATTATACCTAAGGCACCTACTATGATAGGAATTGTTTCTGTTTTTAGATTCCACATTCGAGTTATCTCTATTTCCAGGTCTTTGTATTTTGAAAGTTTTTCCATTTCTTTTAGAGAAACGTTGTCATCTGCTGGTATTGAAACATCAATTAGAAGGCATTTTTTTCCTTCATGATCTTTGACAACTATATCTGGTCTATTTGCCTTAATTTCTCTATCTGTGTGTATTGGCATATCCCAGAGTATGGTTGCTTTCTCGTTTTCTGTGACCTTTTCTGGCGTGTGTTTATACCATCTTTTTTCTGTTGCTATTCCATAATGTTGGCATAGCTTCCAGTGTATATAGGTCCCAGCTCTGTCGTGTCTGTGAATATATTCCTTCTTAGCCAGGACTGGGCAGCCAGAGATAATATGATTTATTGTTTCTTGTCGATCTCCACATATTCTACAGTTACTTGTTATATTTCTTTTCATTATGTGTTTTTGGTAATTTCTGGTGGGGAGGCTTTGGTCTTGTGCAGCAATTAAAAATCCTTCAGTCTCTGCTTTGAGTCCTGAGCTTCTCATCCATTGCTGGGATTTTTCTCTGTCTATTTCTTTCGCATTTAGTTTAGCCCAGTATTTACCATGTAGGGGCTTTTCTTGCCATCGTTTTATCATGGTCCGTTGCTGTTCTAGTTTTAGTTTGGATTTCATTTGTTTTATAGCTTTTGTTGTTTCTTCTTCTTCTTCTTCGTATTTGTTAGGTAGATTGATTTCTTGTTTGTATTTGTCAGCTTCCTTAAATACTGAAAACAGTTTTTTGTTTTGCTCGTGTTTTGTGGCTATTTGTATTAGTTTCCCTTGCTTCTGGAGTAGGTATTTTTGCAGTCCTATGGTGGTTATTTTATAATAGTTTTCTAGCTGTATAAGACCCCTGCCACCTTCTGTGCGTTGTATATATAGCCTTTCTATGTCAGATTTTGGGTGATGCATCCTATATCCTGTCATTATTTTTCTTGTTTTCCTGTCTATTTTACATAGTTCGTTTAGTGTCTAGGTAAGGATGTTGTAGCTGTAGCTTATAACTGGGACAGCTAAAGTGTTGATACCCATTATCTTGTTTTTAGCATTGAGCTCTGTTTTTAGTATTGATCTAACTCGTCTATTTGTACTCTTTCTTTATTTTTTCTTTCATTTGTGTATGTTGTATCCTATCTAGTTCATTGACTCCTAAATACTTATATGGTTGGCTTTCGTCTAGTTCTCTTATTTCATTGGCTTTATCTAGTGTTATATTGCTACTTTTAACTAATTTTCCTCTTTTCAGGGTTGCTTTGGCACATTTTTCTAATCCGAATTTCATTTCTATTTCCTTGGTAAAGCCATTATCATTATTATTATTATTATCATTATTATTATTATTATTATTATCATTATTATTATTATTATTATTATTATTATTCAGTAGTTTTATTTTTATAACGTGCTTTCACTTCACTACCGAGCGCAGCTCTGTGCGCCTTGGGTATGTGCTGTGGTTTGCTGTGGTGCTCTTATGTTTACTGTATTGAAAGTGTTTTGCGTAGAATGTGTGCAGTACCCAGTAGTGCAATTTTCCGTATGTTATATATATTTGTAAGTCCTGGTGTTTTTGTTATGTATTTGTCTGAATATTTTTTTATTATACCTAAGGCACCTACTATGATAGGAATTGTTTCTGTTTTTAGATTCCACATTCGAGTTATCTCTATTTCCAGGTCTTTGTATTTTGAAAGTTTTTCCATTTCTTTTAGAGAAACGTTGCCATCTGCTGGTATTGACACATCAATTAGAAAGCATTTTTTTATTATTATTATTATTATTGTGATTATTATCATTATTATTATTATTACTATTATTATTATTATTATTATTATTATTATTATTATTATTATTATCATTATTATTATTATTATTATTATTATCATTATTATTATTATCATTATTATTATTATTATCATTATTATTATTATTACTATTATTATTATTATTATTATCATTAATATTATTATTATCATTATTATTATTATTAACATTATTATTATTATTATTATTATTATTATTATTATTATTATTATTATTATTATTATTATTATTATTATTATTATTATTATCATTATTATTATTATAGGGCAGCGAGCTGGCAGAATCGTTTGCACGCCGGGCGAAATGCTTAGTTGTAATGCGTATGTCACTATCATCTGAGTTCAGATTCCACCTAGGTTGGCTTTGCTATTCATTCTTTCAGGGGCGATAAAATAAGTACCAGTTGAACATTGAGGTCGATATAATCGACTCATCCCCTCGCTTAAAATGGCTGCCCTTGTGGCAAAATTTGAAACCATTATTATTATTATTATTATTATTATTATTATTATTATTATTATTATTATTATTACTACTACTACTACTACTACTACTACTACTACTACTACTACTACTACTACAGTTATTCTTTTATTCTCTTATTCCTTTACTTGTTTCAGTCAGTTGACTGCGGCCATGCTGGAGGACCGCCTTTAGTCGCACGAATCGACCCCAGGACTTATTCTTTGGAAGCATAGTACTTATTCTATCGGTTTCTTTTGCCGAACTGCTAAGTTACTGGGGCATAAACACACCAGCATCGGTTGTCAAGCAATCGTGGGGGTACAAACACAGACACACAAACACACACACACACACATATATATTTTTTTCTCACACACTCTCTGACGAAGGGATATACGTAATATCTCAGAAACAGCTGTAAGACTTTTTCATTATAAATGACCTGAAAACTCCTCGCAGACTTGGATATGTTACCTGATTCGGTCTAATATATATGCATACGACGGGCTTCTTTCAGTTTCCGTTTTCGAAATCCACTCACAAGGCTTTGGTCGGTATTGTTGTTGGTATTATTATTATTATTACTATTATTATTATTATTATTACTATTATTATTATTATTATTATTATTATTATTATT
>NC_142936.1:88201513-88244013 GCF_046866305.1 Octopus bimaculoides | reverse complement strand
GCGTGGATGTATACTTATATACGCTATATATGTATAGATCAATATAGTATATAAATTTATGTGTGAGTTTCTCTTCTGTGGTTATATTTATCATACGGAAAAAATTATAATAGAAACCGCTTGCATATATATATATATATATATATATATATATATATATATGCGTATGTGTATCTGTGTGTGTGTGTGTACATATACATATATGTATGCGTAAATATATATATGTGTGGGGGGGGGGTGTATACACATATACATATATATTCATCTATATATAAATACACACACAGACTCGTGTAAGCTTATATCGATACATATATATACACAGATACAAACCTATACAAGTGCACAAATACATGTCTGTGTGAGTATGTATGCGAGAGAGGGAGAAAGGGGGAGAGAGAAAGGAAGAGAGAGAGAGGCTTTATTCAGTGATTCGTTCTTTCATTGAGATCAAGTTTTACGATTATTCGATCACAAATACGCTCAGCAATGAAAAACATATCTTTATCCAAGATGACGCCTCTCTCTCTCTCTTTAGAATACAGATCAACACAGGCCACGGGAATCGTTCGTAAGGGGCGATAAATCGATACATACGTGCAAACTGATAAAAATAGAAATATATATTCACAGCAGGTTTTTATTTTCTATTTTTTTCTTATATAAACACAAAGCTAATATTTCGAGAAGAGAAAGAATTGATTACATTGACCGCCGTAGTCCACTGGTATTCATGGTTTCATAGATGGCGCCAAGATGAAAAGGAAGTTCAGCCTCGGTGGAATTGGAGCTGAAAATGTAAACAGCTGAAAGAAGTACTGCATTTTGGTCGATGCACTACCGATTCTGCCAGCTCGCTGCATTTAATTTTTATTTAAGAAATGTAACGAATACCTACGAATATTCTAGGCTAAATTGATATTCAGTAATTACCGAAGGGATAAAAGCGCATACAATTGGTTTCAATAAATGAGATCTAGTTCTAACTTCGAAAACCGCGGTTTCTGTCTCATCTTAGCGGATCACAATGATTGTTTTGCAGTTAATCGAAGTTTATTATGCCCAACAACTTGTAAACTAGGGATAGCCAGGAAGCATTTTCGGTCTTAGAAATACGAAAATATGACAAGTTACACATTTATCACAACGGAATTGTAGGAGACCCATTATTTAGAAGTTTAATATTATTAAATATGATTCTAACTGCGGAATCATTCATTTCGATATTATAGAATTTTATTCATCTGCTTGTAAAAAAGTTTTATTCTGAAAGCTCTAGAATTTTGGAAAAAAAACATACGCTGTCATAACCTATATTGATATCTATAATGTAATGAATAAAAAGGAATTCACTCCCGTTTATCGCAATGCCCTCTGGGTAAAAATATAAGGAAATGAAATTTTTCATGTATCAATGGGTAGCTACGACGAAGCTGAACTTTTGGATTTGTTCAGATTATATATAGGTACAAGCATGGCTGTGTGGTTAAGAAACTCTCGATTTGCAATCACGTTGTTTCGTGTTCAATCTCACTGTCAGCTTTAAGAGCAAGTGTATTCTACTTACTGTAGCCCAGACCCAATCAATGCCTTTTGAGGGAATTAGGTAAGGGGAAACTGTGTGGTTGCTCACTACTTGTATCTGTGCGTGTGTGTTTGTGTTTGTGTTTGTTCTCTACCACTGTTTGACAAGCGCTGTTGTTTGGTTTGCGTCCGCGTAAGTTAGCGTTTCCATAAAATAATACGATAGAATAAGGAAACAAGCACCGGACTTTAAAATAAGTACTGAGCTCGATTCTTGCGATAAACTTTTCAAGGCGGTATCCCAGTATGGTCGCATTCCAACGACTGAAGCAAGTAAAAGATAAAAGAAAAATATATATGTTGAAAACCAGAACTTGATACCCCTATATAGGTCTTCATAGAGACACCACACTTGAGGTGTTCAATATCATGAAGCCAGAATGACTAGGTACCACTTTAAAAAATAGTAAATTTCCTATATGGTACATTACATCCAGGAGACAATATGCAGGTGTAGCCTTGTGGGAAAAACTTCCTTCCCAACCGCATGGGTCGGGATTCAGTCCCACTACGTGGTACCTAGGGCAACTATCTTCTATTATAGCCTCGTGCCGAGCAAATCTTTGTGAGCAGATGGAAACAGAAAGTAGCCTATCGTTACATACATACATACATACATACATACATATATATATATATATATATATATATATATATATATATATATATATATATATATTATACATACATACATACATACATGCACACACACATATACATGTGTGTGTGGGGGGGTTGTCTTCTACCACCGCTTGACAATTGTTTTGGGGGCGTTTAAGTCCACATATCTTAGTGAGTGGGCAAAAACAACAAATAGAATAAATATCACGTTTTACAGCAAAAACAAAAATACTGGAATCGATTTGTTCAAGTAAAATTCTTCAAGGTGATGCTCCAGCATGGCCGCAGTCTAATGAATGAAACAAGTAAAAACTAAAAGATTAAAGATATCAATATGAGCTCCAAACACCTCGGAAAATCTTGCTATGATGTCGAATAAAAATCGTTTCTCCTTGAGTAAACTATTTTTATCTAACTGAAAGTTTTCTCCAGTTAGGTACGACTCAGGTGCTGCCGGTGTTTAGCGATTAAACACTAAGATATCGACAGCGCCTTCGATAAGCACTTGTTTATCATTACAGATTAGTATGGCCGTCTGCTTGA
Source organism: Octopus bimaculoides (assembly GCF_046866305.1). Lineage (NCBI taxonomy): Eukaryota > Metazoa > Mollusca > Cephalopoda > Octopoda > Octopodidae > Octopus > Octopus bimaculoides. Next base: position 88,241,265 of record NC_142936.1, on the reverse strand, counting down.
TCGAAATTCTTACATAAATGTATGTGTGCATATATGCATGCGTGAGTGAAGGAGTTAAGTGAGTGTGTGTAAGAGGTGTGATGCATATGCTTGTGTGTATGTGTATGCGATTGTGTGTTCGTGTGTGTGTGGTAGGTGGAGGATATATGTCTTGTGCTTTCGGTATGTTATATTTTTATTTCCAAAAGAGCTCAAATTATTGAGCTAGCAAATATGGCTAACTAGAAGAATCGTTAGTGCGTCGGACAAAATGCTTGGTGGCTTGTCTTCTGAAGCTATAGGTTCTGAGATCAAAATTCTACCAATGTTACCTTTTATCTTTTGCGACATCGATAAAGTAAACACCAGGCAAGAACTGGAACCGATGTAATCGACTTGCCACAGGTACTTAATCATTCGCGGCTTGACTAAGCATCGCCGGGGAGGTTTCAGAGACACCGTTACAACTTCAGAATAAATATTTTAAGAAATATAGGTTCCTATATTCAGTAAATCATCATTTCTTAACATGTTTAAAATCTTGAAACACTCTTATGTATCTAAAGATGCATACTCACTTTTATTAAAATATATATAGAGACACACATACACATGTATACACACATATATATGTCAATCCTCTCTTGATAAGGGGAGCCGGACTTACTGTAATATCTTTATGTGACTGGTTACCGGTTACTTACTTATGACATTCTGCACATTACACACACACAACTGACTATGTCTCCCGCCCAAGAAGTAATTACTGTCTTGAGTGCTAGGACTCAAAGGGCAAGTTACCCAATTTTCATGGTGGAAGTGACCGAGAACAGAACTCTGAACGGGACACCAGTCCATCGTGGAGTTACTCCCTCATTTACAGCTGAGTGGAATGGAGTAGAGCCACGTGAAATGATGTTTATTTGCTCAAGAAGACAAAGCACTGACCGGTCCTGGAATAAAAACCCCAATTGCAGCTGCGTCATTTTCACCACCAGGTCATGCGCCTTCCTCCCTTCCATACAGAAGAGTTATCTAATTCTAAATCTGCAAAACCACAGCCCTTGGAAAGTAAGAGGTTCGGCCTGAAAATTTTCCCTTGTTCAGTAATAGTATATTCGTAATAGTGTCCGGTATTTATCAGTTTCGAACCCGTATAGTCGCATTTAGTGCGCCAGTTCGGTACCCGGTTTGTCGTAATCGCTATATCAGTTTGATAGTGAGGTCACGTGGCTTAGTGTTCAGAGTATTCGGCTCGCGATTAGAAGGTTGTGAGGCCCGGTACTCAACGGTGTGTTGTGTCCTTGAGCAAGACACTTTACTGCATGTTGCTTCAGTCCAATCTGCTGGTAAAATAGGGTTGTCAGAAAGCCAGCCTTGTTACATTCTGTGTCACGCTGAATTACCCTGAGAACTACATTAAGGGTACTAGTGTCTGGTGAGTGCTCAGCCACTTGCACGCTAACTTCATGAGCAGGCTGTTCTGTTGATCAGATCAACTGGAGTCCTTATTGTCGCCGCCGACGGAGTACCACTTTGTCAATTTGATATCTATATCGGCACACTCAGTAAGGTAATATGACGCCCGTATCGGCGCATTCAGTCTGTCAAATCGATACTCGTCAGACAGAATTGAAAGTGTCTGACCAGGTGTTGGACGTTGTCAATTTTAAGGCAGTTGACAGAGTCGTTAGAGCCTCGGGTAGTATGCTTTACAATACGAGTACGTTGCGATCTGAGTTCAATCTCGACTTACGTACTGAAGACGAGAAACAGTCTCAAAACAACTGAAGTTACGTTTGCAACACACAATGCGGCGAGCTTGGACAGTTAGTCCTGCTAGAGGATAAATAAAACGGTAGAGGCATGATGAGGCTTTCATTCAGTATCGCATTTAAAATGGCTGAATAATAAAATGGAGCTGTATTTGGCTCCATTCGATCCTCTATCCTAATTCCACCAGCTTCCATGACACGAGCATCGTATTATGGAAGGAAGAGGGGAAAATAATTGAAGGCAATTTTTTTTGTTCCCTTCCGGATAAATCGATTCCTGTCCAGGATTATTAAATATAACTTTAACTTTTACTTTTACTTGTTCCAGTCATTGGACGACGGCCATGCTGGAGCAGTGCTTTTATTAAATGATTAATAAATGCATTAATCATTCAACGAAAAAAATAATAATAATAATTGCGAAGGGTTAAAAAAAGAATAATGATGGCTTTTGTTACATAAGGAGACAGGGAGAAGATGGTAACGAATTTGGTTGGTTGACAGGGGTGGGAGAATGGCTGGTTGCTTGATTGGTTGGTTGGTAGGTAGAAGCATCTAGACTTCTCGGAGAAGGGAAAAAATGGCTACTCTGGTCGTTGGTAGGCTGTGTTTCATAAAGAGGAGGATGAAGAAGACGAGGAGAAAAATCAAGTATTTTACTAGCCTTTGGATTATACCATATCTCACTTCACCTCAGTTCCATTCTCATTTTACATCTCAACAATAGACATTTGTTCCGAAGAAATAATTCCTTGTCCATAATTATTATTTGCTTGTTTTATAGAATTTTTTCCTAAAAATATTGTTTTTTGTTGCTGTTGTCATTGTTATTATTGTCATTTTTTAATTATCTCACTTTAGTTTTGATTCACTTTGGTTTTAGTTTTATTTATATGTTCATATTTGTCTCTTCTATGCTTCGCTTTTTTTTTATCTCTCAGCTGAAGAATTGTTCATCATTTTCATCATTATTCATTGTTTCTGCTAAAGAGTTTTCATCATTTATTTTATTCCCAAACCCTCTCTTCCACTAGCACTTCACCCCTCTCCATCCACGCCCACTCAACCTCCCAGCCACTTCTTGTTGTTGTCTTTAATTTTTCTGTTGCCTCCCATTGTTGGAAATCGACAATAAATCTAAAAATCTGAAGAGATTCTGTTTTCAATGCGATGCAGATTAATAGATTCATTTACAGTGGTCTAGAATCGGTAGAGCGCCCGATTAAATTACTTGTGTATTGCTATTGTTGCTGCTGCAGCTATTGTTGCTGTTTCTGCTGCTTTTGTTGCTGTTATTGTTTAACCCTAGGTCAATCCTAATTGACCAGGCCGTTGACTAAACAATTTTCAGGCGTCTCCAAGACTATATTACCCAATGCATCATTTCTTTATTCAAGAGAATTGGGTATTACTTGAGGTGGATTTAGCCGCTTTTTCTAGCAAGTCAGTCTACCACGTAGACGTTCCAATTAGCTGCTATTTCTAACAGGTAAAACTACTACGTAGACGTTTCGTTTAGCTGCTATTTCCCGCAGGTCAAGCTACCATGAAGACGTTTCTTTTAACCGCGATTTCTATCAGATCAAGCTGACACGTAGTCCTTCCATTTAGCTGCTGTTTCTAGCAGGTCAAAGTGCCATGTACACGTTCCGTTTAACTGCTATTTCTAGCGGCTCAAGCTACCATGTAGACTTCCCGTTTAGCTGCTATTTTAGCAGGTCAAGTAACCATACAGACGTTCCGTTTAGCTGCTGTTCCTAGCAGATCAAGCTTGCACGTAGACATTCCATTTAGCTGCTATTTCTAACATATCAAACTATCTCGTAAGCCTTACATTTCATTGCAATTTTTAGCAGGTCAACCAATTATATAAACATTCCGTTTAGCTGCTATTTCTAGCAGTTCAAGCTACATCGTAAACGTGCCATTTAGCTACTATATTTAGTGGGTCAAACTACCATGTTTACATTCCATTTAGCTACTATTTCTAGCGAGTCAAGCTACCTCGTTCTTTTTGGCCTTACCTTTGCGTCTTGAGTTCAAGCCCCGCTAAGATGGAATATACATCTTTTCCCTCTTATCGTTCCTCAATTGGTGAATGAAACTGCAGTAAGCACATGTAAGTATTAACGCAGACAAATCACTCGTATACCATCCTCTAAAAAGCAAATACAAGTCTACTAATACTGGGTCATCCCATAAATAATGGGGTTTTGTCAACTGCATGGACTAAAAGTCGGATGGGGACGGGATAAACTACCTGCATCAACTTGCTGTAAAAGCTGGTAGTAATTTTACCTTGTCCTTATTCTTAGTGCAAGTTATGAAGAGTGCAGTTCGATTTTAATAGTTATTTTTTCAAAGTTATAATGGAAGTGACAAAGCAGCATATTCAACATATTTTGCTTTATGAGTTTAATAAAGGCAACAACGCAACGCAAAGTGCGAGGAATATTAATGCAGTTCATGGGGATTGGACAATATGCGTAAGCCAGTGTCAACGGTAGTTCCTGAAATTCCCAGCCGGAAACTGCAGCCTAGAAGATGTATTAATATATAATTATGTATTAATATATAATTATGCAAATGATTCAAATTCCTGATATGCTACAGCAGTTCTTAGTTCAGATTCGGAATCAGTGTGCTCGATTTAGTTTCGGTAGAACAACATTTGTCTGGGTAGCAGACAATAAAATTTCTTTTCTTGCCCAGTGTTATGTACTACATATATAATGGGTTCTCTATAAAAACGGTTTCTCTATGAGAATATCCAAATGTGTTTTCTATAAAAATTGGCTGCCTATAATTATATCCAAATGGGTTTTCTACATTTATGTCCAAATGGGCCCTCTCTAAAAATGGGTTCTCTATGAGTATATCCAAAAGGTTTCTTTACCATTATATCCAAATGAGTTTTCTAGAAAAATGCGTTCTCTATAACAAATGGGTTCTCTATGAGTATATCCAAATGGGTTCCCTATAAAAATGGGTTCTCTATAATTATATTCAAATGGGTTCCCTATAAAAATGGGTTCTCTATAATTATATTCAAATGGGTTCCCTAAAAAAATGGGTTCTCTGTAGTTATATCCAAATGGGTTCTCTATAATTATATCCAAATCGGTTATCTTTGAAAATGGGTTCTTTCCCACTATAACCAAATTGATTCTCTATAAAAAGGGGTTCTCTATAAAAGTGGGTTCTCTATGGGTATATCCAAATGGGTTCTCTATAAAAATGGGTTCGCTATAAAAAGGGGTTCTCTATGATTATATCCAAATGGGTTCTCTATTAAAATAGATTCTGTATAAAAATGGATTCTCTATAATTATATCCAAAGAAAACGAGAATGATTAGCACCCAAATGTAAAGGAAAATTCATCTTAAAACCAGAACGAAACCCGAAAGAAATTATGCTCTGATTTCGATTGTATACGAAATGAGTCGTTTATCATAAAGTATTAAAACAAAATGAAACAGTTGATAGGGAGCAGTATTGTCTTCAAATGGAAGCACTGCCCACAAAAATTTGCCAACAAAAGCGCCCATCAATGGTCAGTCGTAAATGAATGTTGCTTTTACACAATAAGGCATGAGAACATTTTGTAAAATAAGTTACTCAGGAAAAACTTAAGGCAGCATCAAATAAAAAAATATTTGCCTCATCCTCCTTATTCCCCTGACTCTGTTCTCACTATCCTCTTTTCAGATCATCGCAACATTATTTATTGAGAAAGCAGTTTATTCATTTTAAGGAGGTTAGAATTTACATTGAGTGTTTGTCCGCTTGCTAGCCCGAAGGATTTTACGCTTAAGGGATCAACAACTTGCTAAATACGAGGAAACGTGTTACCAATAAGATGGGGAGACATTATTTTGATTAAATACAGCAATTACGACCAAGGAAACATTTGTTTCTTTCCCACATTTAAGTGCGATGAGTGTAATACGAGGTTAAGTAGGTTCGCTAACTACACCAGATATTCCCAATAGCGATAACTCCCGCAGATTACACCGGCGGTCAACTAGCCTAACCTACGGTCACGTGTAAGCTATGTTAATAACTAATTATAAGATCTTAGATTCAACTACCTCTCTTCTCATCTATCATACAACGGATTCACTGAACTTTGAACCTAACTAAAATGTAAGACGATCGAATTATTGAACATTTTCTTTTTCCTGTTTTCTCCTTACACTTTCTTTCGCTCTATTCTCCTTTTGTTTCTCTTTGACTTTTTCGTTCTGATGATGTCTATCAATTGCACCGAGGTAAATACATATTTACCCCAGCCTGATATACGGAAACAGCTGCAAACTTACTCTATCATACTCTCAACTTAATTAATTAAATAATGGGTTTATAACACCAAAGATCCACTTCTCATAGTTATTTATTCCTCCATTTTCTTATCGTCATTATATATATATATATATATATATATATACATACAAATATGTGTGTGTGTGTGTGTGTGTGCGCGCGCGCGTGCGTGTGCGAGTGTGTGGGAGTATGTATGTGTGTGTGTATGTGTATATGTGTGTGTGTGTATATTATTTGTTAAGGTTATTTCTACAGATCTTCTATAGAAATAATAGCCAATTTTGCTGCTGCGTTTCATATATGAGATGTCAGATATAAACAAACAATGAGATCGAAGATGGAAAATGGGTAATGGGTATATATGCTATATTTCGAGGTATTTCGCACCTTTATCAGCACCCATCAAACTCATTAATCATCCTCGAACAAATATATTTTAATATGCTTTATAGTATGTTATGGCTGCATGGTTCCATAACGAAATACCGCTTACCTACAAATCATTAATATATAAATATATATTATATATGCGAAGGACCTCAGTTCCCGTCTACCAAATCGACTCACAAGGCTTTGGTGGACCCGAGTTTACAGTAGAAGTCACTTGAGCGCGGTGTCACACAGTGGGACTGAACGCAGTGGGACAGGCCAGCTTCTCGCCACACAGCCATAACAGGCCAGCTTCTCCCCACACAGCCATCACGGGCCAGCATCTCGCGACACAGCCATGGCAGGCCAGCTTCTCATTTTCTGTTCCCGAATACCACTTCAATGGTATTGGTCACAAAGTAGCTTTGGTAGTAGGCACTCACTCAGACAAAAGCACAATACGATGGAACTCGAAACCGCGCAGCTATGAAGTACACTTCTTAATCACAGAGCCATAATAGCGTATATTGCGATTCTTTAGAATTAATTCTGCGTATGTATCAACGTTTTATGACTGTTGTCTGTCCATCTCGTTTTGGAGTTGAGTAAGCAGCGGCTTTGGATGGATTCGTGGCTGTTGAACCAATCTAGCAATTTGTTTTAGACTTGGCAACTTTTACACACACCACATACTCATACATTCACATAGACACACACGTTGCTTGTTATATGCATACACATTGAGATACGCATTCACACATACATGCACATATCCAAATGCATATATATATATACATGTATATATATATATATATATATATATATATATATATATATATATATATTGTATATATATATGTAATATGTATATATATTGATACATAAATATGTGTGTATGTATGTATACGTATGTATGTATATATGTATATCTGTATATGTATGTATATATAGATATACATACGTATGTATATATATGTATATATATATACGTCTGTACATATCTGTATATATATATATTTATGTACATATATATATATATATATATATATATATATATATATATATATATATATATATATATATATATATATAGCACATAAATATATGTATACGTATGTGTGTGCACACACACACACACACACGCGCACACACAGACGCCAGCACACTTATTGAAAATGGCATGAGAGCGTTTCGTCGTTGGTTAGACAAATCGTTAGATCGAATATGTGATACTTTAATGCACAATTAGCTACTTTCAATAAATGCCTAAATTTAATTAAGGAAAACGAAATTAACTGAACATATTTTTCCTTTTTAATTACATCGAATACAAGGAAGGCGGCAAATGCAGCCAGAGTCGGTAGAGAGGCGTGGGACGGGATATGATGCTTGTAATTATTGTGCGTTGTTCAAGCTGTTTCTGTGTTCAGATCTCAGCGCAAGTGCCGACATGATAGTACGATCCAGATGTTTGTTCCGCAGTCTGTTGGCGTTGGAGTTTGAACTGACTCCACTGATCTCTGTAGTAGGTTTGTTCTACGATAAACTATTGTCGGCAGAAGCTTCGATAAATTATCGTCGACGAAGCATTGTGAGTCAAACCAGTTGGACGGGAAATGCGTAGGTGTTAGATAACTGCGATATTATCTATCCTAGGACCATAGAATTAAGTATTCACCCTACTTAATACCACCATTTTTTACTTTCCATCACAAGGTCCAGTCCTTTTTGTGTTATGGGGACTTCTATGCCTCAGTGACCCTGAGAGCTATGCCAGCAGTGCACAAACTCCTAGTGAGTCCCCCTCATACTGGACAGGTCAAAGTAGAGGGTCCAAACTAATATGGACCACCTCTTCTCAGTGGACAAATGCATATGCCTGAGGCAAACACCCCCCCTAACAAGTAAAAAACAAAGCTACAGGGGAATCAATGACAATTCAGATCCTTAAAGGCCTGGGAGATAAATGTCCTCCCTCGTGGAAATACGTTAGACTCTGACTAAGTAACCATAAAGAGACAAAAGAGAGTACGTCCTGAAAATAGATGGGGGTGGAGGTAGAGCAGAAAAGGCAGGGATCCAAAAGGTGGAAAAAAACATCCCACATATGAGAACAGCAGAAGATGGCTCATGTTCCATAAAGAGTGCGATGCTTAATTTGAAGAAAATGGAATCGTTCACTTGGCGAACTTTAACGGTGCCCACACTCTTAGAGATATTTTGTCTAGTCTTCCATCTAAGTCAGGGCTTCCCAGCCTTATTTTACTTGTGGTCCCCCTGAGAGCTATCTTATCATCTGTGGATGTAAATTTTTGAAATAAAATTTTTGAGAGATATCTTATCATCTGTACATGTAAAATTTTGAAATAAAATTTTTGTTTGTAGGTTAGTAAAAATTAACAATGAAACAATTTCGTTATATTCATAACATAAATTCCAAATACAGATCTTGGAAATTGCAAGAAATACAGGTAACCTCTCCTAGTAAACACAATTTATATATGGACCCACATATTACAATATTTTACTTGTGGACCCCCTCAAAGATTCTGTGGGCCCCGGTTGGGAACCCCTGATCTAAGAGGTTACTTCCACTCGTTTCCTCAAAAATGTTGAAACTGTCGTTGAGACTGACTTTCCTTTTCTGAAATAGCCATAAACACCTAAGTACGTTGAGGTTTCGATTCCATTTGAGTTTTAAAATAGATTATAATAGTGACTACGCAAGTAGCAAAACTATAGACTCTAAGTTTTCCCAAAAATAGAAAGAAAATGAATTCGATGGAGCATTTCTCATTAAGTACTTGGATTTGGAGCAAGTAATAGGGCCCATGACCTCCTCAGATCCTCCTAAATCAGTGAGATTTATTCTGTTCGTTTCCTCACATGTCAACACCAACAAGAGGAAATTTCAAAGAGACGACGTTATGGGATGGAAAGACTGAATGTTCCACAACAAGGCAGCTGGACACAAGAGTGATAGTTGGTGGCGAGATGAGTTGGACTGGAATGCTTGAGTGGAGTGGACATGAGCCAAACTAGTTGCGGCAAACATGAGCCGTTAAAAATAGAACTGTCTCTCCGTCGGTTATGATGATGTGGGTTCCAGTTGATCCGATCAACGAACCAGCCTGGGTACTGAGCACTCCACAGACAACGTAGTTCTTAGGGAGATTCAGCTGACACAGAAAGTGACAAAGCTGGCCCTTTGCAATACAGGTATCACTCGTTTTTGGCAGCCGAGTGAACTGGAGCAAGGAGAAATGAAATATCTTGCTTAAGAGCACAACACGCTGCTAAGCTTTGAACTTCCGATCTTACAACCGTGAGCCAAATACCCTGGCTACTAAGCTATGTGTCTTCACTGCATGAGCTGTTATGGAATCGGTAAAAGAGGAAGAGGGAGAAAACAGTGCGTCTATGTTCCAGAGGCTGGAACATGTCTCAAATTGACCCTATGCCAAGCAGCTAGCTGACCCTTTTCTAAATGTCCTAGTTAAAAGCAAATGTCACAAAGACTATAATTATTCTGTTAAGAGGAATATACAACGAAGATCTTTCCACGTGTCAGTGTACACGATCGTGTTAAATATAACTATCTACAACTCTATTCTAATCATTGCTGCTTAGTATACTTTCGATTAATTAGTTTCTGTTCATGCTTGGCTGTGTTATCCTTTTGATATTGCAAGTATTGACACATACAGCGAAAAATTTAATTTGATAATGATATAATATATTCTTAACACAGTTCTGATGTCATTGTTATGGTAATATCGTTGTAGATTTGTCTGCGCTTTACATGTTGATTAAGACTATTTAAGAATGATACCAATTCAACTGAAGAACCAGTCTATTCAGTTAAATAAAGATTCTGAACGTAAAGTGTCGCAGTTGAATACAACTATAAGGGTGACAGCATAATGGCGCTGTCGTTTAATAACAATGAACGTTTGACTTAACTTGAGATAGAGGAATGGCTGTCATGTTTTGCTTTCAAAGCAAGTGTGGGGATGAACCTGGATACAAAGATTAAAACACATGAGAGTTGCTTGTATCTAAAAATAAGTATAAAGGCCATGCATAAAGTTTCTGTAATCGTGAAATCCCTCTAACTCGGAGAAATAATGTTTAACATTAAAATATCTGTAATAAGACCATCGATAAAGGTCAATCAACCGGAATCAATGAGGCAAGCTAAGCAACTGTTATGGTTTCGGTTCTGATTTCGGAATGTGTGTGTGTGTGTGTGTGTGTGTGTGTCCGGCTGAATAAAAACTCATTATATGCAACAGAAATATTAGGTTAAAATAGCCATCAATTCATAATAATTAAAACAGACACATCGTGAAAGGTAAATTAACTCTGAAATTCTTCCGGGTATAATATCCCTTATGGACGCACTGTGTAAAAAAATGCAAAAAATATATCAGTAGCGGATAAATACTGGTATTATGACTATGTGACATGATGGCACAAACAAATATAAATACAAAAAATATGAAATACCAAATATATCGACATAAGGATGCACCAGCCATGTGTCCTGCATTTTTTGTAAAACGTGTATTAAATGTAAGAGAATCTCTTTCAGGCAAAATGTGAATATATAAAAAAAACGATCGAGGAAATTGAAGTAATTGAAAATGAAGATTCTGCAGATATTTATGAAATTAGCCTAAAAAAATGTCCCAAGGATCAAAGTGAAACGCAATAATGGTAAATTTGAGATGCAGGTTGACACTGGCAGTCAGGTAACTGTAATTATATGAAAACTTCTGGGCTTATTTGAATAAACCAAAAATATGAAACGTGTAATCGCAAACTAAAACAATTTGATGGATCACTTGTTAAAATTCTGGGAAAGTTTGACGCATTAAAGAAAATGATAAGAGCGTGGAAGGTTCTTTTTTTCTTTTTGCCCTTTTTTTGGATATTGGTAAATGTAAGAAAACTCGTGGGTTGAGCGATATGGATATGATGTATGTTGACATTTCTACCTTAATTCATAAAACCGAAGTTCCAGGACTCTTTGAAGGAGTATGCGTCTTGGAGGCTAACATTCTCCTCAAAGGCAATATCAAGCCATGTAATTTAGAAGCAATTCCACTACACATTCAACTATTAATTACAGCAAAGCGGAGAAGATTATTGAAGGAAAGTATTCTTTCTTTATAGATGGCTATCTAAATTAAATCTTGCCTCAATTGCGTATACCGGATTTTTCATCAACCGAGTGGCTATTCGCAACATCAGTGAATATTTTCTTCATTTTTTTTTCTTTCGTCAGAGGCGACAAACTTTCGTTCAAGTTTGCAGCTGGCTGCGAGAGCGCCCCATTGAAAGGTCCAAAGTGGCCGAAATAAATCTGGCGCTCTCGCTGACCGCTGCTGGGAAGGACTTTCGACTCTCTTCTCTTTCTCTCTCTCTCTCTCTCTCTCTCTCTCTCTCTCCCTCTCCCTATCTTCCTCTCTTTCTCCCTCTCTCTCCCTATTCCTCTTTCTCTCTCCTTCTCTCGCCCTCTATTTCTCTCCTTCTTTCTCTCCCTCTATAACCCCCTCTCTCACTTTCTCCCTCCCTCTCTCTTTCTCCCTCCCTCTCTCTTTCTCCCTCCCTCTCTCTTTCTCCCTCCCTCTCTCTATCTCTAATAAACGTAATGTTATCTAAGGACAAATACCCCGACAAGAAGCCCATCAGCAGTGTGTATACATTATGTGTGATAAATAGACAGCTATTTTGCTAAAGGAAACTTTCTTTTAGAAAATAAAATCTCTATTTCAGATGGTGGTGCAAATTATAAGTTACCTCTCTAGAGCTAGTGTGAAGAGTAGGTGGAAAACTAAGAATATGTACCGAATCTAAAGTGAGTACAAACGTAAGAATTTATTCAGGTTCTTAAACAACTTTAACTATTTCATTCTCTTTCTGGCATGAGATTATTTAGCTCAAACCCAGGAGATTTCACAATGGTGAATATATAGATGAGTTTTAAGATAAACATGTCTTCGTATGAATGCGGCTTTGCTTCGCAGAAATATTGAACCTGTTCAAAGTGACATTCATGATATCATTGTTCACTGGGATGTTTAAAGCCACGAGATAGCAGAACCTTAGAAGGTCGGGCAAAATGCTTAGTATGATTTCGCCCGTCTTTACGTACTGAGTTCAAATTCCGCCGAGGTCGATCATGCCGTTCATCCTTTCAGAGTCATTAAAATAAATACCAGTTATGTACTGGTGTCAATGGAATCGATTTCTCCCTCTCCTCAAAAACAGATGGCCCTGCGCTAATATTTGAAACTATTATTTATGAAGATGATATATATATATATACATATATATATATATATACATATATATATATATATATATATATATATATATATATATATATATATATCATTATAATTGAGGGTATCTAAAAATGCCAACATGCTAGAGATAGCAGTCAAAACGTGCCTCTAAAATGACATCAAATATTCACACAGCACCAGGAGAGAAGACAAATAGACAAAATAAACTAGCAAAAAATTAATGAATAATTCCAGATCCCGGATTTCTAGCTATCCTTAATTATAATTTCAATAATAATTATTACCTTTGAGGTTTTTATTCCCATGCTAGCCACTTGATCTGATCGGTAATTTAAATAACGATCTTATCCTTATTTACATATTTATTTAATTATTTATGTGTTTCAGCCAAGTGGCTGCGGTCATGCTGGTGCACCAGGCTGAGACTGTTCTACGTCTACATATCAAGTAGAGAAGATTACGAAATGAGTTGAAGTACTAAAGTGAACGAACTAGCAAAATTCTTTGTCTGAGATTAATTAATTATGATTTTGAAGTATTAACAAAGATGATTGAATGCTGGTAGGGACACCGTAATTTGCTTTGCAACTATAATTTACTACGAAGTATATCAAAGATTTATAAGGCAATACTATATCTGACATTTTGTATTACAAGTGCAATACAGTCAGATTTTAGTTATATCTACGGATTTTGCATAGAATTTAGAACCAGCACTAAATATAGTAGGTATTTAAGCAAAGTGTTCGTGGTTAGTTAATGGATTGTAAGTTACGCTGAAGAATGGACAATAAATCCTGAAATATTTATATACACCAAAGACCTATTTTTCTATCTTCGATCACATTGTTTACGTAGACGTATTCATAACTTCCAGTGCTCGCTCAAGTTTCTATAGAAAACCTGTAAAGATAGCTTTAAAATGTGATTGAATCGCACTGCTAACACAAGTTGGGTGTACCATTGACTTATAAAAATGTTTGATATATTTTTAATATATTATGATTGCATAACGAAATACAATGTTTCTATCAGCAATTAATATGTACGTACCAGTTGTCAGGACTGTGTTTAATATGTAAAAAAAATGGTATATCCAATTGTGTTGTACCGCTATTTTCGGTGTTTAAGCAAAGAGTTCATGGATGGTTAATGGGTTGAATGTAACGCTGAAGAGAGGACAAGGACTCTTGAAATATGCATATACACCTACTACATATTTTCCTATCTTCGATCACATTGTTTACATAGGTGTATTCGTATACGAAACGTCGTAACTTTCGGTACTGGCTCTAAATTCTACAGCAAATCTGTAGATATAACTTAAAAGTGATTGTCAGAAAAAAGAATTTATCCAACGTCATCATTTATCAGTAAAACATTGTGGTTGTAAATCTAGCAAAAGAATCTTTTGGGGATTTGCTCATTTCTACAGGAGATCGTTGGAGCAATGCATCTGAGGGTATAAGACTGATGTCAGTACCAGAGTCTGTTGTCCAGATTTAGATTTATGAAGATACAAACAAGGTTATATTAACAAGAGGTAAAAGTGAACATTATTTGTCGGGAATATGTTTGCAAAGACAGCCATTTTGTATTGTATTTTTCGAGAGCATAAACCACAAATGAAACACATGATACTGAAATACAGAAAGGTGGAGAATTAGTGATTCGGTGGTGTACTGGAAGACAATGCCATTTTCAGCTTCATCAAAAATTTACATTAGTTTTAGAAAAACAGGCCCCTCGAATATATTTTTTAAAACAAATTATCGTTTATTGAAAGTAATATCTGCATGTATTTTGAGGTGACAGCATTATATTTGAATATATATATATATACATATATATATATATATATATATATATATATATATATATATATATATATATATATATATATATATATATATATATATATATATATATATATATATATATATATATATATATATATATATTTATATATATTAAACTGCCGTATACTGATGCATAATCGTAACTGGAATTTATTGTTGATGCTGGTATGGTTGATGATGATAATGATCATCATCATCATCGTCGTCGTCGTCATCGTCATCATTATCATAATCGTTTTTTGTCATTCATTTTGTAAGGAACTTGTTATAGCATTATGAAAATATAAAACTGGAAACAACCAAAGACAATATTTTATCTGGTATATTAAAATGGTTTCAGTAATAATTGCACCAAATTTTTGTCGTTGAAATGTCATTTTTTGGGAATTGAAATGGAATTTAGCAATTCAAGATGTTATTTCATATAATGAGGAATTTATTGTGTTGCCAATGTCTTTGAGAATATTAATGATAGAAGAAAGCCATGATGATGATAGACATTGAGTCTCAACAGCAGCAGGGAATCAACCAATATAATAAACAAAGTAACCAGGTTACTATGAGGATATTTAAGGTGAAAGATAGCTCTGCTAAAATTAAACTAGAATTACTTAATGCTGTGCAAACGTAGCTTTAAATAACTAAATCGTTGATATATATGCATGAGGTGAAGGCGTGTGGCGTAGCGGTTAACGTGTTGCACTGTAGATCGCAAGAGCATGATCTCGATTCTCTGATCGGATGGTGTGTTGTGTTCTTGAACTAAATGCTTCATTTCACGTTACTCCAATCCAGTCGGCCGGAAATGTTTAACCCTGCCATGGTCCGGCGACTCGTTTGGGAGTGAGGGTGGATCGTTGTGATCTTGATCGCTTATATGCCCTGAAACCCGGATAACCAGCCCTATGAGCTCTCTGTCTCAGAACAGTAGGTCCCAGGGGTTTTTGATGGTAATAGATGGCTATCAAAATATTAGGAATATTTTTAATATTTGTAGAAGCCTCCTTGCGGGTGAACAGGATAAGTAAAAAAATTTAATTAAAATGGAAGTCACATGACATCGCCTTCAGGGTATTTGACTCGTGATCGTAAAATTATGTGTTTCGATTCCTGGACCAAGCAGTACATCGTGACCTTCATTGTCACTGTCAACTCAGCTTAAAGTGAGTACTAGTCAAAAATGCTGGTGTCGCCCTCTACCCTCCAACTGTCGCATGTTGGGTATTCTACTGGGTCAAGAGGGAGGTGGGGCTACAAGCGTATGTATCTCTGCTTGCAGCTGAAGCAATCATTGAAAGCGAGCTACATGTTATCAAACCATATTCGCTCGCAAGTGACGGCTGTTTACATTTTCATTCCTAGGGTAAAGAAGCAGAAGCTTCCAGACAAGTAAGTACTGCGAAGTGATTTTACTGGAGATTTTACTCCAAGAAACTAGTATCCGATTGAACATGCTAATTTTGTAGTAAAGTCTTGTGTACATGGCCTGAACCGACTGGATATAAACCTATGTCAACGTTTCCATGTCATCCAAAAGCGGAATTGCTGAAAAAGTGGTCGTGTTAAATCTGATTCACAATAGTATTCACGAAATGGACAGTCTATTGCTTGTTTGAGTATCATGTGTTTTTAGTTGTCCGACTCTGAAATCCCCCAGGAAGACTACTTAGGACTATTTGGACCATCTGCTGTGATAGATAAATATGATTAGCAATATTAATGCTATAAGGGCTTGCAACGCTTGTATTTCTACGCAGAAGAAATGATAAACCACACGCAAGATTGATATCTTAACCAAATAATACAGCTACGATTCTTAAGGGTGAACAGGGCATATTAACAAACACTGATTAAATAAATACTGACGCAAACATTGATACATGGCAGAATACAGATAGAATCCGTCATCTCTGAGCGATATTCCACATTCTGTTAATAATTGCGGTTTGACGACTGATAGCGAAGCAAACAATTCCGGGAGACGTGATGTCATAATTATCTAATATCGTTGTCGTGTTGCAAGCATTTTACATAATGATGAAGACTGTTTAAGTAAGGTGACTTTCTAGCTCTATATCGAAGTTGGATTCATATGTTGACTATTGGTGGATTAATATATAAATCTAGCTGATTGGAGTTCATATTACCTCTGCATCAATATCAAACTGGAGCTATAACTTCATGAAACGTTATTATTGGTGATCGCATTACCAGTTGAATAATGAAATTTTCCGACGTAAAGGATTGCGTTTGACTACAGCTTTACTTAGGTAAATGCAGTAAGACACGATAAGAACAAAATACCTTTTGTGGTGGATTACAGCAAACAACGATTGAATAGTCCGGAAAATTGAAATCCTGGTTTTAAATTTTCTGTTCGATTTGATACCAGATATTTGCAATGGCATGGAGGTCAGAAAGTGAAGGCGCGTAGCCAAGAGTATATGTTCTTGCACTCATATTAGTAAGGTCATGGTTTCGATTCCTGTCCAGGCGTCGTGTTGCGTTTTTGAGCAAAACTCTTCTTTTTACATTGTTCCTGTTCAGTCAGCCATAAATGAGTTACCCTCCGACGGACTAGTGTCCTGTTCAGCGAGGGTATTCTGAACTCGGTCATTTAAACCGGGTAAGCGGTCCAATGAGTCTTAGGATTCGAGGCTATAATGTGTAGGGCTTGTTGTTGTTGTTGACGATGATGATGATGATGATGACAATGATGATGATGATGATGATTTCGCGTCTGGATGCATGTAATTGCGAAATGTAGTGACGATGTTATAATGTAGGTGTTGGCTACTAAGTTACAACGTTTGACTAGGAAAGCCCGCGGTTTGCAGAGCGATGTCATGCCTAGAAATATATATTTTGTGACGCTTATATTGTCCCGTAATCATATCTTCTTTCAGATATCGTAACTGACGCAACATTCTCATTCTAATGAATTGAGAACAGATTTTGACTTTGACTTTACACATTCGTAATGTATTTTATTTGGTCGACACGAATTCCACTTACAAACAGTATTTCTGACCAAAACGATCTCCTCTCTCTGCCTTTTCTGCGACTCCCCTAGAGTTGAAATTCATAGGAGCCGGAAGGGCTCATGCCGTTTTTACTCAAGCACTCCCGAGACACTCATATATACCCTTGGCATATCTTTTTTGTGTATGTGTGTATGTGCCATACTTCCAGACCCCGCACTGATCACTAAGCCCAGTTCTTTTTCCAATGATGCCATCCTCGCACCCTAGAATTGCTTCATTGTTCAAAACCTTCCCGCGGGTGCAAACTAGCAAATATTCAAGTGGAACAATCTTGGTATGGAATCTACCAAGATAGAAGGACAATAACCATTGAACTGCTTCTTTCCCACTTCAGACACAGCAGGTTAAACATGAAAACGTAATATAGAGGTACAGGCGTGGCTGTGTGGGATGAAGATTGCTTCCCAGTAATACAGTTCCGTGTTCATTCTCACCGCATACTAGAACCTTGAACAAGTATCTTCTACTATAGCCCCGGCCGACCATCCCCTTGTAAGCGAACTGGTTGACGGAAGCTGAAAGAAGATAGACCGTTGAACTTGTGTGTATATAGGGCGGCAAGCTGACAGAAACGTTAGCACGCTGGGCAAAATGCTTAGCGGTATTTTGTCTGCCGTTACGTTCTGAGTTCAAATTCCGCCGAGGTCGACTTTGCCTATCATCCTTTCGGGGTCGATAAATTAAGTACCAGTTATGCACTGGGGTCGACGTAATCGACTTAATTCCTTTGTTTGTCCTTGTTTGTCCCCTCTATGTTTAACCTCTTGTGGGCAATAAAGAAATAAAAATATATGTATATATATATAAATATGTGCGCGCGTGTGTGTCCATGTATCTGTCTATGTGTGTGTCATTGTGTTCGTGCCCACACAACCGGTGTTGGCTTGTTTCTGTCCAGGCTAGCGGTTCAGCTAATGACATCAAAGGGATAAACATCAGCGCTGACGTCGATTTGCTCCACTAAAAACACCCTCCAAGTCGATGCCCTAGTCTGACGACTGAAACAAATAAAGTTACTTCTATTATTACAAACCCCTCATTAGAAACTGCTTTTCTGACTGTAATTAAAAAACAAAAAAAAACATTTTTCGCTCTGTTCAAATGTCTCTTATAACACATGTTTTTTATTTTTTTTTGAAATGCTGCAAAGATTTAGCACTATTTTAGAATGTACTCACTGAACAGAATCACTGTTTTCATTAAATTTACTTGTAATTCCCGCAATGACTTTCAAATCTTCGATTTCACGTATCTAATCAAGCATCTGTCAACCTTCAGGCTGAAATTTTTTTTCGTGCAACCAATTCATTTATTCCTTTTCAAATCGTTCTTTGATAGAATAAAACGTTCAAATGCTTTCTAATCGTGCTTTTTGTCTGTTCCATAATAGATAACAATTTTAAACAGCACACATGGTTTACATCCTTCTATTTTAACTCCTACTTTCTATTTTTTTAAAATGATTTTTTCTATTTTTCTATTTTTTTTTTTTACCTCAGAAAACTAATTTTTACTTTAGGAAACTAATTTGATTTTTCTACCCAAGCAGATTTAAATGTTTCTTTAAACTTTTTAATAGTTCAACTGAAGATAGCGTACGTAATTATGTGTAATATCATTTTTAATTAAACGACGTTCGTGGATGTCTTTGGTAGGAATGTTCAACCATTTAAGAGTCGTTTGCTTTAATTCCGTGAGATAGGAAAATTCTATGACTTGCCATAATTTGGAAATTACAAAAAAGTTTCTGTTGACAACACCGTATGTATATATATATATATATGTATGTATGTATGTATATGTGTATATTGATGTGTATATATATATATATGCATATATATATATATATATATATATATATATATATATATATATATATATATATATATATGTATGTATGTATGCATGTATGCATGTATGTAAATAGGCGCAAAAATGGCTGTGTGGTAAGAAGCGTGCTTTCAAACTACATGCTTCTGGGTTCAATCCCACTGCGTGGCACCTTGGGCAATTGTTTTCTACGATAGCCAGGTTCCTGTGAGTGGATTTGGTAGACGGAAACTGAAAGAAGTCCGTCGTGGGTATGTGTGTGTGTGTGTGTGTGTGTGTGTGTGTGTGTGTTTGTAGACACAGGGGTGGTTGTGTTGTAAGAAGTTGGCTTCCCTGTCACATGGTTCCTGGTTCAGTCCCGCCCAGATGTAGAGATCGACAATAACGTCCTGCAAACCGCTGGTGGAACAACATCCCATCGTAACTGTTGAGGAACTAGCAGAGAAACTTGGATTTGGTCATTCAACCATTCATTGACACCTGCGTGCCATCTGAAAAGTCAACAAACTGGCTCAATGGCTTCCTCACAAGCTTTCCGAGTCTAATCGCGCTCAGAGAGTGAATGTGTGCTCTTCTATGCTGTCACGTCTCACGAATGAATGTTTTTGTACCGAAAAGTGACTGGCGACGAGAAATGTGTTCTCTATAAAAATGTCAAGCGTCGAAGACAATGGGTAG
The DNA here is from genome assembly GCF_046866305.1 of Octopus bimaculoides. NCBI lineage: Eukaryota > Metazoa > Mollusca > Cephalopoda > Octopoda > Octopodidae > Octopus > Octopus bimaculoides. Next base: position 88,221,093 of record NC_142936.1, on the reverse strand, counting down.
GAAAAAGAAAAACACCGGCATCCCAGGCTAAGGAACGTCTTCACTTACACAAAGCGTTGTTATCTCTTTGGTGGGATATGAAAGGTTTAGTCCACTTTGTACTTTTAAATCGAAGCCACACGATAAGAAAGGAGATCTACCAGGAGAAGCTTGAGTGGCTTAAGTCAGTGGTACAAGAAAAGCGACCATCTTTCGTTTCAAGACGAAAGGTGTTCTTCCATCAGGATAATGCTCGGCCACATACAGCGAGAATGCCATTCGAATTGTTGAATTGTTGAACAGGTTGAATTTGAAACGATGCTCCACCCACCACATTCGCTGGACATTGCCCCATCTGGTTATCATTTAATCCGTAGTCTTCAAAATAATTTGCACGGAAAAAAATATGAATTTTGTAGATGAGGTCAGAACAGTACCGGAAGAGCATTTTTCGTTATGGACTAGTGAATTTTGGAATAGGGGCCTTGCAAGTCAGACAGATAGATGGAAGAGCGGTATATAAAATGAAGGACAGATTAAAAAAGAACTTTGTTTATCTCAATTTTGAAAAATGAAAGAAATATTAAAAAATCGCATTATTTGTGGGATGACCAAATATACATATACATATACATATACATATACATATACATATATATAAATATATATATATATATATATATATATATATATATATATATATATATATATATATATATATATATATATATATATATGTATATGTATATGTATATATATATATATATATATATATATATATATATATATATATATATATATATATATATATATATATATATATATATATATATATATATATATATATGTATATGTATATATATATATATATATATATATATATATATATAGATAGATAGATAATTTATATATATATATATATATATAATTTATTGTTCCATTAATGGTTTGACTAACAATAGATGTATACCTTCCAATGACAGATAAGTATCATTTAAAATACACAGTAATTTCATGATGCAAAAACTGAAAAGCTTGAATACCATACTTTGTTTCCAAGCCGTCTTCGGGATTCAAATATACAACATACCTTGTAGATTTTGAGAAAATGAGAGAGGATGCTGGTCTTGCAGCAAACACGGGAACGGATGAGAGCAAGTTAAAAGAAAAAAAGTGGAATAAGAAAGAAGAAAAAGAGAACCAAGAGTTACGGCCTTCTGCTAATTCGGATAAGAATTAATAAGGCTGGTGTAAGTTAATTCAACGAGAAGATAGAAGTTTGTTAAACTGCCTAATCTGCAGTGGGTAGTGCTTTGCTGTCAAACGAAATAAATTTCTTCATATCTGTCCATTAATGAAAATTTTAAAGATGGAAGTTAGTTAATCCACGGAACTCTTTTATTGGTATGTGTGAAGGTAATTTTAAAAACGGTACTCAAATGAGCATCTTCTTTCCAACACGTGGATGAGAAGAAAGACACAAAGTTTGCTAGCCATAGCTGCGATTTTAAGACCAACAGTTCACCACGCAGCATCATGTGGAGCGCCGTGAAACAACCCACACCACACGTTAATGGATCGAATACATGCAGGTTTTGTTTCGCCGAACGATTTCATATTGTTTTTATATCTGAGAGCTCCAAAAGATCTACAAAATCACAGATTCGAAATGTTTATTAAATGTAAGTATATGGAGAAATTTCTTTTATGTTACTGGAGGTCACAACACGCTACGGATTAAACAGAAAAATCTCACAGACTTTTACCTTCTTCCCGTTGAATTAATTTACACCGTTTAATTCACATTCCAATAGGCAAAAGGATGCAATTCTTAAGTTTCTTTTCATTTATCTTTTTCCCATTCCACATTTTGCTTTTCCAGCATTTACATTTTTGCTTTTATTTTCTCGTATTTTCGCAAAGACCAGCGTCCTTTGTCGTACTTGTTTATTCACAAATGACCATCCATTCAGTTTATTTGACAGTGAAAGATTGCTATAATAGCTCAAATTTAAATATTGGACATATATATATATATATATATATATATATATATATATATATATATATATATACATACATACATATGTATATACATATACATATATATATACACACATATACATATACATATACATACACACATATACATATACAAATATATATATATATATATATATACATAAATATATACATATGCATATACATGTGTGTGTGTGTCCGTGTGTGTGTGTGCTTGTGCGTGTACTTGCATGCATGTATAAGTGTATATGAATACAGACTCATAGGCGTACCTGTATTCAATGGTTTAACTTCATGCAGTCACGCTATTTCTACACTAGTGTTTCTTCATATATATATATATATATATATATATATATATATATATATATATATATATGCGTACGTGCGCATGCGTATAAATAGATACGCCTACTCATCACATTATCTAGTGAATACGTGAAATACATTGACATGCGTACACAGATACAAAGGCACACGCACACGAACACACCACATATTGTGCGCGTGTTTGTAAATATACACACGCCATTGATCTATATACGGTTGTGTTTCGTGAACATTTGCCTTAAAAAGCTTATATCAAACATACTTATAGGATACGTTTGAAATCTGATACACTCAGCACAACCAAATCTTCGGAAATACAAGAAGTAATGTTACAACTTCATCTGAGTATATTGGATCATTAAAGAAGAATGCAAGTAAAGATATATCCATAAACACAAAAGATATTCCTAGTCATTAAAGCAGAACGTCAGCGAAGTAGTAGCCATAAAGAGAGCAATGATCGAAAATGTCAACCATTAAATAAATGGATTGAAACTCCGTCTAGCAGAAACGTAGAATATATTGATGTAAACTTTCCGAATAAGAACCTAATTTCCTACCATAAAGACAGAAACGAAATTAGCAGGGATATCGAAAGAATCCCTGCATTAAAACATGTACTATTTCATGAATTACAAGGCAGAACGACAGTCATGCTTTTATATTGAAGTGTTATCTATAGTGCTACAGGGTGCCATTATTAAGCAGACGACACCAGAGCATGAACGCTGGTTCGTTCTCCATTCATGTTAGGTAAATGTTTCATATTGCAAAATTGATTAGCATACACCTAAATATGTATATGTATTTATATACGATTTAATTAAGTTTATTTGCTACATATGTATACGCACACATACATACACATATAAGTATACTTCTACGTCTAGGAGCATGTATATATTTATATATGTGGAAGAGAGAGAGAAATTCAGACTGACAGAGTAATAAAAGCTAGAAGGCCTGATTTGGTAGTTGTAGATAAAAAGAATGTAAAGTGCCAGATAATTGACTCTACAGTCTCAAATGATGAAAAAAATTAATATGAAAGGTATAGAAAAAATAGCAAAGTACCAGGCCCTAGTTATTGCATTACAGAGACTATGGAAAGTGCGGGTAAAATGTATCCCAATAGTTATAGGTGCATTGGAAACTATCCCTAAAGATCTATAGCAATAATAGTAACAATAATTTTGAGAGCCCTGAGAACAGTGAGTAAACATCTTGAGAAGTACTTGGAACAACTAGGGACTGCAATAAGGGTGCAGCACTTGCAGAAAACAGCACTGCTTCGAACCGCTCGAATACTCCGGAAGGTGCTCGAAAAATAAGAGGTGTTACCTTAGTTCACTGGTAGTGAACAGCTGACACTGTAGTACATCTTCAGCGTTAGAAACTGTGCAAAGGCAATAATAATAATAATAATAATAATAATAATAATAATAATAATAATAATAATAATAATAATAATAATAACAGAAGCAACATGGAGGTGGCTCAGCAAGGCTGACCTAAAATAGAAGACTGAAAGCCTAATCAAGCAAGAGTGCCTAATAATTGACGTAGCAGCGCCAGGAGACCAACATATTATCATGAAAGAAAGAGAAAAGATTAATAAATATGGCGACCTGAGAATTGAGATCGCCAAGATGTGGCTGCTACGAGCGTCAACCATAAAGGTTGTCGCTATTGTCATCGGAGCATACCAAACTGAGAAAAAACATCTGGAAACTTTAGAAATACCCTACAATCAAGGTGTAATGCAAAAATCACCATTACTTGTAACTGCATGCATGTTGCGTAAAGTGCTGTCTGTCTGAGGTCCTTGTTGTGTCCTGACAAACAGTACAAACCCCCAGTAGACATGATATCTTCAATCAACAACCTCACGATATTGGATATGTGCGACTTTTAAATAATAATGATAACAGTTACAACATGAAACATGATATTGACACTTCTACTGAGCCAAGAATAACATATATTTTTACTGGAAATTACGTTCCAACCCGAAAAAAAAAGAAACGGTTGGCCATCGGCACAAGGATGTTAGTCGTCCTTTTCACGTGTTTGTCCTGACGTCCTTTTTGGGAATTGCGCATATTCTAAGGCGTTTTCTTTTGTTTTTTCAAGGCTTGACAATTAATATGACGCCGAAAAAAAAAAAAAAGAAACACAAAAGCTATCTTAAATGCTTTTAGAACTTTGATGATGACGACGACGACGACGAGGAGAAGGAGGATTTATTTTATTGGCGAAATGCCACACGATGCTGGAGTCAGTGCAGATAAACAGTAGATAAGCAACAAGCCAAGAAACGGTGCGAAATTTACGTCCAGTGACACTGTGCGAATGAAAAACGAAAAAGAATAAGAAGAAATAATATATTTTGTTTCGTTTCTTTATTTTTGTCGGTCTTTGGAGAGCGGCCAGGTTGGAGCACGGCCCGTGAAGTGTTTTAGTCCAAAAAGTCGACTTCAGTGTTATGTTCTTAAGGTCTGGTACTTATTCTACCGTTCTCTTTTACTGAGCTAACTATTTTCAGAGTCATAAACGAACCAACACCGGATGTCAAGGTGCAGTGAGGAGACAAACAAAAACAGAAACTCACACACATATAAATACATACACATATATATATATACATATATATGTATGTATGTATGTATGTATGTATGTATGTATGTATATACGTTTGTATGTATGTATGCATAACAAAACTGTCCGACGAACAGGAACATGAAATTCTGAGTAACAGCTTTTGTTATATTTCTGCTGCTTTGAAATACGAGTGAAATCTCCCTCTGGTATTTGAGTACCCTTTTCTTCCACTTTTTTTTCACATTTGTGTGCTTACTCCGGTATATATATATACACACATATATATATATATATATATATATATATATATATATATATATATATATATATATATATATATATATATATATATATATATATATATATATATAATTTTTAAATTAATAATAAAAGGGTAAAATTAATCAATTAAATTAATTAATTAATCAATCAATTAATTAATAATTTTACCAAGTAGATCGGTACGTTAAAATAACCTTTATAGGTAAAATTATACAAATAGTCTATAATTATAAACATAATTATCATTAGGGGTCAGCTAATTGCTTCACCACATACCGAATTTAGAAATAGGACTTAAAAATTTAGAATATTTGTATAATTTTACCTATAAAGGTTATTTTAACGTACCAATCTACTTGGTAAAATTATTAATTAATTGATTGATTAATTAATTTAACTGATTAACTTTACCCTTTTATTATTAATATTGAATTATAATTTACTCCCTGATCAAATACTGCAGTTTTCCGCGGTACTGCTCGTAACATACACGTGGGTACAAGGGATAAATATGTATTCACATTCGGCTGTGTAAACTTTGGAAGTGTTGGTTGGATATCTGTTGCACGATGTCGCTCAATCGTGTACGAATTTAACCCTAGCACTTTCAAATTTTATAATGGAAATGCTACACTGATGACGGAAAGTAAGTAAAATAATTACTTTAGTTTCGAAACGCGTCTGTAGTTAATCGAAGTCGTGTTGATTCATTATTTTTCACTTTGCCTACGCAAAAAAAAAGTGTGTTACTGTCTTGGAGATTCTTACGATTGTAGAAAAGAAATTTTTTAAACTCCTATTTCTAAATTCGGCATGTGGCGAAGCAATTAGCTGAACCCTAATTATAATTACGCTTATAATTATAGAATATATATATATATATATATATATATATATATATATATATATATATATATAGAGAGAGAGAGAGAGAGAGAGAGAGAGAGAGATTGGCATGTATATATGTATGTATGTATGTATGTATGTATGCATGCATGTATGCATGTATGCGACGGACTTGACTCCCTCCTAGTTTCTGTCACTCTCAAAGTATTGCTTAGCACATAGATAATAAATAGTGATTAAAATAAGGTGAGAAGTTGTTACCCGAAATTGATAAGAGATTGTCAGATGGGAAATTTTCTGTCTTTATATTCACCACTTTTGCCCAAACATCTTTCCACCACTACCACAGCCATCACCACGCAGCCACCTTCACCATTGCACCAGATAGAGCCAAAGTAACTTCGCTCTCCTGCAAAACAAAGATGGTAGGTCAGTCTTCAAATAGATTCAGTTGATTGGCGGTTTCTTCCCACATGTGATAATCGCTGTACGATATAGACATACAAAGTAGGAATGTACGAACAATCAACGCATAGCTGTAGTATAGTTTCCTCACTTTGCGAACAGCAACATCTCAAACGGCAATGCCTGGTCATTCATGTTAGCATAGAATGCAGTTGATTAAACGAATCGTGATTATTTGACTGATACTCCGTATTACTGACCTCGGAAAAGTGAAAATGAAAGTGAAAGTGAAAGTTGCCTCTGTCGGTGTTTGGACTCAGAACATAATGAAACGTAACTAAACACCTTAAGATATTTTTTCCGCTGCACTACCGATTGTGTAATGGTGAAAACGTATATCAGCAAAGTAAAACTTCGATTAGCATGTTGTATAGTGGCAATTAACAAAGTGTGAAGAGATAAGAACTGCATGAAAGAAAGTAACACATACACACAGAGGAAAAGAGAGACAGAGAGGTGAGGAAAGAATACTGTTGTCTTAAAAGTGAAGAATCTGCAAATTCAATGTTTAGTATTGGAGAAGTGATGAGATTTGATGATGGAGAAACCAGAATGAATGGAAGAAAGAATGAATCGGTAGATGGAAGAGAATTTGGTGAAATCTTAAAAGAAGACTTCAAAAGAGCAGAGAGGAACTAAAGCGTAAGCGGTGTAAAGATAAATCCGAATAGTGTGAAGTCTTTAACAAGCGAAGTAAAATAATAATAAAAGATATGGATTGGGGAATAGCTCTATCTTAGATTCTAGCAACTAAAAACTTGTTCTATCGTTAACATAAAATTCCAAATGATAGAAGCAAGATGAGAAGAATGGAAGCGACATTAGATTTATGTAGTCTGCATAAAAAGGAAACACAAAAACAATATTATATGCTGTCAAACACATTCCAGCTGTGACCATCCCTGTTGGATTTTATTAAATTAAAGGGATTGGGAAATATATTAAATTTAATGTGTGATAAAAACAAACGCAGGAAAAGGCGTGCACTTAAGAATACGTAATATTTACTGTGTTTGGATTCTCAGGGATTAACAGGATTGAAATGCGAGTGAAATCCCCCTTAATCATATTCTACCGCCTTAAATGGCAGGGTATTATTGTTTATCTTTTACCTTGGAATTCTTTCAGCCATTAGACTGTGGCCATGATGGAACACCACCTTGAAGAATTTTACTCAAGCGAGTCAACCCCAGTATTCATTTATTTTCAAAACCAGGTACATATTCTCTCGGTCCTTTCTGCCGATCCGCTAATTTACGGGGGACATAAACTCACCAACACCAGTTGTCAAACACAGACGCAAAGACACGTACATACTCACAAACACACACACACACACACACGTATCACGTGATCACGTGACCGACCAGGCTATCAAATGTTGTTACACATCGCTGATCACAATGCGTTTTGCATTGTTTTAGCCTTCAAACGACGCCACCCCGTTGGCTAAGCGAGCACACCAACATATATGGAATGGCTGTGTTGCTTACCAACCACATGGTTCCGGGTTCAGTCCCACTGTGTGGCACTTTGGGCAAGTGTCTTCTGCTATAGGCTCAGGCTGACCAAAGCCTTGTGAGTAGATTTTATAGACGGAAACTGAAAGAAGCCCGTCGTATGTGTGTGTGTGTGGGTGTGTGTGTGTGTGTGTGTGTGTGTGTGTATGTGTGTCCACCAACATCGCTTGACAACCAATGCTGGTGTGTTTTACGTCCCCGTAAACTAGCAGTTCGGCAAAAGAAACCGATAGAATAAGTGCTAAGTTTACAGAATAAGTCCTGCGGTCGATTTGCTCAACTAAAGGCGGTGCTACAGCATGGCCGCAGTCAAAATGACTGAAACAAGTAAAGAAGTATACACACACAGACACACACACACGCACACAAACTCACACACACACACAAACAGTTCTTTCAGTTTCCGTCTACCAAATCCACTCACAAGGCTCTAGTCCGCTCGGTTCTAGTAGAATACACTTGTCCAAGGGGCCATGCAGTGGCACTGAATCCGAAACCATACGATTGAGAATCAATCTTCTTCTTCCCAAACAACCACGCCTGAGCCTAGAGGCGTATTAAAGATCCAGTTCTGCACTCTCATACATGCGCACTAAAACGAGAATTGTCATAAAGGCCTGGTTAGAGATTAAACAATGGCAGACTATCTCTACCAGATGTTCACTTATGATTATTTGTGAATACCCAGTTGAAGCAGATATAGATTATAGATATTATCGACATGATGAATTATCGCCTGTCACAGTGAGAAGGAAAAAAAAAGGTTAGAAGGAATCGAAAGAGAAAGAGTTATTCTGTACAAGGAATAGATACAATATGGCGGTTTGTATTGGCTGTGGAAGTGAAGGAACGGAGAAAGTTGAAATATAGCTAAAGTTAATTCAGGATAAAAGAGTGAGTGATGACGATGTGTGCGTATGTGTGTGTGTGTGCGTGCGTGCGTGTGTGTGTGTGTGCGCGTGTGTGCGTGTGTGTGTGAATGTGTGTGATAGTTTCTGCGTCTGTCTCTCTTTGTGTATATGTGTTTGTGTATGTGTGTATGTGTGCGTGTATGTGTGTGTGTCTGTGTGTGTGTGTGTGTGTGTGTGTCTGCGTGTGAATGTGTGTGATAGTCTCTGAGTCTGTCTCTGTTTGTGTGTATGTGTGTTTTGGTGTGAGTGTGTGTGTAAGCGTGTGTGTGTGAAGACGTATAATAGTCTCTGCATCTGTCTGTGTCTATGTGTGTGTGTGTGTGCCTCTGTCTGTCTGTGTGGAAATAATTGAAAAAATATAGGAAAACACGTAAACAATTTAGGGTAAGGCATGTACATGTGTTTGTATGTGAGTGTGTGTGTGTGTGTGTCGACCTGTGTGATTATGTATGTACATGTGCGTGAATGTGAGATTTTGTGTGGTTGTGTGAGAATGTTGTTGCGTATGTATTTGCCTGTGAATGTGTTAGATTGTTTCCGTGTGTGTGTGTGTGAGAGAGAGAGAGAGAGAGAGAGAGAGAGAGAGAGAGAAAGAGAGAGAGAGGGTGATGTGTGACTTGTGTGGAAGTGTGCGTGCTTGTGCGTACGTGTGTGTGTGTGTGTGTGCCTATATGTATGTAAATAGTTGAGGAAATAGAGACTTAGAACATTTGGCGCATGTACAGACGTGTATGTTTTTGTGTATTTGATTTCTTTATTATTATTATTATTATTATTATTATTATTATTATTGAAAGTTTTGGGCATTACACCAAAAGTCCCAATTCTTCAAAAGTAAAATCAGTTCATCTTGAAAACCACACATACAAACGCTCAACGTGAACAAATGCTGCCTGAAAGAGCCCTAGAATATTCACATACCCTACTATTGTTATTTTCTCGAATGTACCTCTGGCTATCCTCAGAGGTAATTTGTCAATGCCTTTCCAGACATTGTTATATGTCTTATCAATTGAATAATTTTTAAATAGGATGTGAGGTACATTCTGTAACAGCCAGATTGTATTCAATTGAGCAGTTAGGGCGGTGTAATTCCCCAATGCTTTACTCGTTGCGACACACCGTTGTTGTTATTTGTTTTGTTTTTTTGTATTGTTGTCTTTTATCCGTCATTTATTTTGCTTATTGGACTGTGAACATGCTGGGGCCACTGTCATGAAAGGCTCAATGGAACAAATCTAACCTAGTATTGGTATTTCTTCTGCTCTGCTCTTTTGCCGAATTCCCAGTTTACGAGGAATTAAACAAAACCGCAAAAATACTTGTTAACATACAGGTTGCGGGAGGAGTAACACCCTTTCTTATTTGTGTAATCTTTATAGTTTTCTACTTTCAACAGAATGGTGCACCCCCTCATTATGCGTAAAACGTTCAGGAATGGTTAAATGTTAAATTTTGAGGTGAGATGGATAGGACAACGTGGAGCAATTGAGTGGACATCATGGTCATCGGACCTAACAACACCTGACTTTTTCTTGTGGGTGTATTGAAAGCCCTTGGTTCCTCCTTCAAACCGAAAACAATTCATGAATTAAAACAAGAATTTTCTGATACATTTTCTGCAATTAACGTGGAAATGTATAAAAAATGTTTGTAGAAATGTTGCTTGTAGTGTTCAGCAGTGTTCCGAAAACGAAGGGGACCGTTTTGGACATGTTAATTAAATTTTTTATCATAATGAATTATGTTATTTTGATGGAGCAATATTTAATAAATTTCTTAAAATTACTGCAATTTGTTTTCATTCATTGTTTTTTTTTTTCATTTCTTTAACTACTGCAATAAATTTTCATACAATATAAATAACTAAATGAAAACATTTTTGTACTTTAAAAATAACTAAATAAAAAGAGCGCTACTTCTGCCGCACTCTGTATTGTAGAAGTATAAAGCAATTTATTGCAGATAGATTTTAACAGCAAAATCTTACATGGACCCCTAACAAGAGCCAAATGGCCCCCAATTGAGAACTACTAGTTTATCTGAATGTAGTGAAATTTGATGTCAATAATGCATGTACGAAGGTGAGTCAAAAAGTAATACCATTTTCTTTATTTCATGTAAAGTTTTTGATAAAAATAACTGAAAATTTTCTCAGTTATAAATGATTATATCATTTACGTTCTGAAATATTTTGTTTCTTACTTTTCAGGTTTTTAGACTGGTAAGGACAATTCAAAATGGTTGCCTCCTTAGAATTACGTCAAAAAGCAAAAAGCAGTGATTGAATTTCTTGTTGCTGAGGGGGAAACCCCTGTGAAGAACCATCGACGATTACAAAATGTCTATGAGGACAATACTTTTGATTATAGCTTTGTATGCAGGTGGGTCCGTCGTCTGAAAGAGGAAAAGGTGGGAACTGTGAATGTAGCCGATAAACCCCGTTCTGGCCGTCCGTCCGCTTCTGTGAATCCTGCTAATAAAGCAAAAGCAGATGCTCTGATCAGAGAAGACAGATGAGTTGGCAGCATACCTTGAAGTGCCTCATAGAAGTGCTTACAACATTGTCGAATCATTTGGCTTTTCAAAAGTGTGTGCCCGTTGGGTACCGGGAGAACTCACTACCGATCGCATAGACTGACAGGGTCAATGCCAGAACTGAACTTCTCGAACAAAGTCAGAGACAACGCCTTCTCCCGAAGGCTCGTAGTAGGTGACGAAACATGGGTTCATCATCATGAACCGGAATCAAAGAGACAGTCAATGGAATGGCACCACTCTACGTCACCACCACCGAAAAAGTTCAAGACTCAAAAGTCAGTTGGAAAAATCGTGGCGACTCTCTTTTGGGATGCTCAAGGGGTCGTTCTGGACGATTTCTTGCCAAAAGCGAAAACAATAAACTCTGAGGCCTACATCGAGACCCTAACGAGGCTCAGAGCAAGAATCCGACAAGTAAGACCTAACTTGCCAATCGACAATGTCCTCCTTCTGCATGGCAATGCTCGACCACACACAAGCATCATGACAAGGGAGACAACCACCTCATTCGGGTGGACAACTTCACCGCATCCTCCATACTCACCAGATTCAGCGCCTTCAGACCATCATCTCTTCGGCCCCATGAAAGAGGGTTTGAGAGGTAAACATTATTCCAGTGACAAGGAAGTGAAAACTGTAGTGAAGAAGTGGCTCAAAGAACAGTCAATAGAATTTTACGGGACAGGGATACTACATGCTCTCATTCGAAGGTGGAACATTACTATTGAGAGAAACGGTGACTATGTTGAGAAGTAGGGATGTGATCCACAGAGGACCAGCTTCATTTTGATGTGTGATACATGTTCCTGTGCTGGTAATTATACTTGTCCCAAACAAAACAGCATTACTTTTTTGACTCACCCTCGTAGATCAGTTTGGCTACTTTTATTGCATCCCCAAGAATATTCTGTCAGATTTCGTTTAGCTTATCATGATAATATATAATCTATTGTTTCAGGAAATACACATCATAGATGGAACATGTCATCTATGGCCATTCCTTTCAATGGTGATGGCTTAATTCTTCGTTATCGTGAATGTTGGTGCTTATTTTTTCCATGCTGAAGCTGGAGTTGTCCACCTATGGAAAAATAAGCGATGTTTTGTTAAGAGAATCTATTCCGCACAAGTACTGGCCATGTAAAGTCATGTACGATCTGATGCTGAAATAGAGTTCTCTAGAACCGTCTCTCACTCACTCTCAACGCAGGTGAGTGTTACTCGCGTTGTACAGTGGCGTTCTCTGAGAAGATTTCGTTATTATTGACCTTGTCAATCATCATCATCATCGTCATCGTCGTCGTCGTCATCAGCATCATCATCATCAATCACTACCATCACTATCGACCACTTAAGACACCATCATTATTGACATCATTATCATCATCATCATCATCACCGTCATCATCGTCATCATTATCATCACCATCGTCATCATCATTATCCTCATCACTATTAAAATCCTCATTATCATCACCTTTTCACCACCACTAGCACCATCATCATCCTCATCATCATCATCATCATCGTCATCAGCACCATCATCCTCCCCCTCCTCTTCCTTCTCATCATCATCATCATCATCATCATCATCATCATCATCGTCGTCATCATCATCGTCATCATCATCATCATCATCATCATCGTCGTCGTCGTCGTCGTCGTCGTCGTCGTCGTCAAAACAATTTACTATCACCAGCACTACAACGGCAACCACACAAAGGTCTTCACGTACCACTAACTGTACTATCGCCAACACCACTACAACCATAATATTTTCCTCTTGTTGTACCAATACTATGGCCACAACCACTACTATCACCGCAACTGCTACAACTACAACACTAACATCGTGATGTACCACTACCACCACTGCCAAAACTAGCACAATAACTATACCAACAATCTGATTGATATACCCCTGGTACTACAACCTTAGCAGTAACGTCTTGTTGTACTACTACCATCATCACTGCCTCTACTAGCGCCTAAACTACAGGAAGATCTATAGTAACATCTTGATGTACATTTACTGTCGTCACCATTACTACAACCTTAACACTAACGTCTTGTTCTGCCACTACAAGCACCACTGACTGTACTACCGCCAAAACTATAACAATAACTATACCAACATTTTCATGTGCCGCTGCTGCCATCGCCACAACTATAGCAAGAACACTGTGGCACTCCGTCGGTTGCAACGACGAGGGTTCCAGTTAATCCGAACAACAGAACAGCCTGCTCGTGAAATTAACGTGCAAGTGGCTGAGCACTCCACAGACAAGTGGTACCCTTAACGTAGTTCTCGGGGGAGATTCAGCGTGACACAGATTGTGACAAGGCTCCCCCCTTTGAAATACAGGTTACAACAGAAATAGGAAGAAAGAGTGAGAGAAAGTTGTGGTGAAAGAGTACAGCAGGTATCGCCACCATCCACTGCCATCCTCGTGGAGTTTTAGGTGTTTTTGCTCAATAAACACTAACAACGCCCGGTCTCGGAAACGAAAGTGTGATAGAGTACGCTGCGCTAACCACTGGACCATAAGAGCACACTAACATCTTGTTGTACCTCTACCGTCACCACTACCATTACTACCGCCTAAACTACAAGAACGACTCTAGCAACATCTTGATGTACCAATGAACCTTACACCAGACTTCATCAAACCAACATCTCGACCGTAATAACGTGGGCAAATATGTGTGAAAACCTTAGACTGTAGGGAGGCGTGTGTGTGCGTGTGTGTGTGTGTGTGTGTGTTTGTGTGTGTGTGTGTGTGTGTGTGTGTGTGTGTGTGTGCGTGCGGTGTATTTATAGACTGGTCGGAGTGGAGTGAGGGAGTGAAAGGGAGGGTCGGTGGTGGAGTTAAAGGAAATAGGTTAGAGATCAGGATAAGGTAGAACGTAGTTAGTGAACAGTGGTGGTGGTGGGGGGCCGTAGTGTGGGGGTGATGGTGGTGTGCTGGCGGTGGTGGCGGCGGCGGCGGTGGCTGCGGACGGCGGCGGCGGTGGTGGCTGCGGACGGCGGCGGCGGTGGTGGCTGCGGACGGCGGCGGCGGTGGTGGCTGCGGACGGCGGCGGCGGTGGTGGCTGCGGACGGCGGCGGCGGTGGTGGCTGCGGACGGCGGCGGCGGCGGCGGTGGTGATGGTGCTGGTGGTGTGCTGCTGGTGGTGTTGGTAGTGGTGGTGGTTGTTTTGGTGCAGGTGGTGGTGCTGGTGGTGATGGTGATGATGGTGGTGATGGTGGTGGTGCTGGTTTTGATGGTAGTAGTGGTTGTGATGGCGGTGGTGGTGGTGGTGCTGTTGTTAATGGTGGCGTGATGCTGGTACTGGTGCTGGTGGTGGTGGTGGTTATAGTGCTGGTGATTTTGGTGGTGGTTATGGTGGTGGTGTCGTGGTGGCGTGGTGGTGGTGGTGTTCAGGTAAAGATGATGATATCGTTGATGGTGATGGTGGGACCGGTGGTGTAGATACCTGCAACGGTAGTGAAGGGGGAGGAGGGGGGTCTGACAATGGCAGTGGTGGCGGGGATGGAGTTGGCAACGGAGGAGAAACTACAAGTAGTGGTGTTAGCATTGGAGGTGGTAGTGGCGATGGTGGCGATGGTGGCATTGCTACTACTACAACTGCAACTACTACTACTATTACTACTACAACTACTACTATTACTACTATACTACTACTACTATTAATACAACCACTACTACTACTACTACTATTACTACTATACTACTACTACTATTAATACTACCAGTACTACTACTACTACTATTACTACTATACTACTACTACTACTACTATTAATACTACCACTACTACTACTACTACTACAACTACTATTACTACTACTACTACTACTATTACTACTATACTACTACTACTATTAATACTACCACTACTACTATTACTACTACTACTACTACTACCATTACTACTACTACTACTACTACCACTACTACTACCACTACTACTACTACTACTATTATTACTACTATACTACTACTACTATTAATACTACCACTACTACTACTACTACAACCACTGCTATGGCTACTGCTGCTGCTGCTGCTGCTGTTACTAATACTGCTATCATTGTTATCTGTCTGTATACTATATTTAATACCGAGTGTTCAACATGCTGGAATGACGTTGCTTCGATACGTCATATAAGTTTTATTTTTCTATCCTGACGTCATCGTATTTGTTTTGTACCGTTGCTGTCGACTTTGTTACGCGTACACACACACGGACACACACACACACACACACTGGCACATACTCACTGGAGCACAAGCACAGACAGACACGCACACAAACATGTGCACACACAAGTGTTCAGACAGATAGAGGAACGCACATACACGCACATGCACACACGTACATGCGTACACACAGACGCAGACACACACATGTACGCATACACGTATACACGCATACATGCACACACACACACACACACACACACACACACACTGGCACATACGCACACGAGCAGACGATCACTGGCGCACACAGATGCACGCACACACACACAGACGCACACGAGCACAGGCACAGACACACAATCACGCACACACGCACGCACACACACATACACACACGTACATAGATACACACACACATACGCATACACACAGACACACATACACATACACAAACACACACACACAAAGCAAGCACACACAAGTGTACACACACACACGCACGCGCACGCACGCACATATACACACATACACATGAACACGTACAGACGCACACACACACACACACACGTACATACGTACACACACAGACGTACGTACACACATATACACACACATACACACATGTACAAACACACTCACACAGGCACGCACACTTAAGTATGCGCACACACTCACACACACACAGAAGTATGCGCACACACACACATACACACGCGCACACACACGCACACACGTACGTACATATACGCACATGCGCACGCGGACACATATACACTCACATACACGTACACACGTACTCACACACACACACACACACACACACGTAAACACGTACATACGGACACACACAAACACACTGTACTTATTACACAAATTACTAAGTGGATTCACAAAAAATTATTAAGTATTCAATACTGGGTGTTGAGAGACATTGCCTTTCACTTTTCCATGACTTTTAGTTTCACACTAAACTATGATTCAGTCTTGTTTTTCTTTTGAATGACGATTCTATTCTATTATTTAGCTGTACTACATCTGTTGAGTTACGTTGACTACTTGCGTCTAAGCATGCGCGTGGTGAAATGTCAGTAAAGGAGGACGTCAGGCTTAGGTGGCGAAATGGTAGAAACGTTAGCACGCCGGGCGAAATGCTTAGCGGTATTTCGTCTGTCGTTTCGTTCTGAGTTCAAATTCCGCCGAGGTCGACTTTGCCTTTCATCCTTTCGGGGTCGATAAATTAAGTACTAGTTACGCACTGGGGTCGATGTAATCGACTTAATCCCTTCGTTTGTCCTTGTTTGCCCCCTCTGTATGTAGCCCCTTATGGGCAATAAAGAAATAAGAAACGTTAGCACACTGGGAAAAATGCTTAGCGGTATTTCGTCTGTCTTTACGTTCTGAGTTCAAATTCCGCCAAGGTCGACTTGGCTTATAATCCTTTCAGGTTCGATTAAATAAGAACCACTTATTTAAGTGGTTGATGTAATCGACTTAATCTCTTTGTCTGTCCTTGTTCGTCCCCTCTATGTTTAGCCCCTTGTGGGCAATAAAGAAATAAATATAAGACGTCAGATTCAGGTGACGTGCTGGCAGAAACGTCAGCACGCCGGGCGAAATGCCTAGCAGTATTTCGTCTGTTTTTACGTTCTGAGTTCAAATTCCGCTGAGGTTGACTTTACCTTTTATCCTTTCAGGGTCGATAAATTCAGTACCAGTTGCGGCCAGGGATCGATCTAATCAACTGGCCCCCTTCCGCCCAAATATTTTGGGCCTTGCACCTAGAGTAGAAAAGTATATAGAGCGTCGGGCTAATGTTTCACCGCATCCGTGAATTCATGAATACACAGATCAACAGCAAAGTTTTTATGCTCTTAATCTGGTTCCTTATATGTTTGATTATAATTAACTTGGAGAAGTTTTATAACCTTCCAGTATTTGAGGAACAATTCAGATCTTTTTTGTAGTTCTTGGGCTTATTAAGAACAAAACATACCCAGTAATTCATGCCCACAAATTTTGAAATTATCAATGTTTGCCTTATTTTGGTTCAGATTATCACAAAGGATGCTGAAAGTGTTAATTGTCGTATCTATTCTAATCTCCATAGATAGTTTTTAAGTAGCTGCGACGCTTCCCCGTTCTGCATTTCGGAAAAGAGAAACGTTGTTGTAGTAGCGGTGTTTGAAATATCCTTCACTCATATCTACGTTGCGTTGTGGAGTGATGTCATTATTCCTGTTACTAATGAACTGTAATCTTGTATAGTTACAACTATAGCACATGTGCCTAGTTTAATTTTTCATAGAAGGATGATACAATCTTTTGCATAGATACTTAAATATTGGTTGTGCAAATGCTGAAGGACTTGATTTTAGATTGTGTCACTATTGAATAACTTCTGCTGTCTGTAATGTAAGGAAACGCTGTTCTTTTTTCTTTTGTCAATGAGTCTCACAAATACGTCTTTCCTAAACAGGTTTAGACATTTGGAGGGAAGGATTGATTAAATTTTGAAGATTCTTGCTTGTTGGTATTGTGAGGAAAGTCGGGTGGGGAGGTAGTCATAACATGGAATCCACTGTTCCTTAGGCCATTGCTGTAATAGATTTCTTTGTTTGGAGATGAATGAGAAATTATTTTGCTTACGTTAATTAGCTTTTTTGAAAACGCCGAAGAGTAATTAATATCATATTTGTTTATGCCTTACAACGATTGAGAGAGGAGTTAGGTTTATTACGAAAATGTTTCATTAATTAAGCAATTGAAACAAATAACATGCAAAAATGTTCCAGATATGGTTTATAATTGTTGTACGAACAGATATGCACGGACGTTAATATTTAAAGAAGGGAGCTAAAATTTCATTTGATGAGTAGTTGAATGACCAAATCGAAGCTTCTCTGCTATTTACTCAAAAGTTACGATGGGATTTTGTTCCACCAGAGCTTTTCGGGGCGTCCTCGTCGAGCTCTACAGATCTTCCAGGACGAGGCTCATCGTCTAGGCTGTAGTTTCCGAGTCAGAATTTCTCGAACCACCATTGACACTGGCTTACGCTTATTGTCCAATCCCCATATACTGCTTTAATATTCCTCGCACTTTCCGATGCGTTGTTGCATTTATTGAACTCATAAAGGAAAATATGTCGCGAATACGCTCCTTTGTCACATCTATTATAGCTTTGAAAAAATAACTGTTAAAATCGAACTGTGCACTCTTCAAAATTTGCACTAAGAATAAGCACAAGGTTAAATTACTGCCTGCTGTTACAACAAGTTGATGCTGGTAGTTTATCCAGTCCCCCTCCAACTTTTAGTTCATGCAGTTGAAAAAACTGCATTATTTATGAGATGACCCATTATTTTCCCCGCCCACTATTCCCGTCGACGATCGTGGATGTAGTGTCCACAGGCACCGCCTCCCTAAGGTCTTCTTTTTAAAACAACCAGCATTACACTTTCTGGTTTGATTCTCGTGCCTGACCAACTGAGACCATGGTTATTATCCAGCTATTCCTTTATTGCTCTCTCTCCCTAGATCTGCCAAACCAATCGCCAACAGGAGACATAAATTTAAATTAGTTTAAAAATTATAGGGTGACATTTGGCAGCACGTTCTCTGTTTGGTAAGTACTGTAGCAATTCTTGGTATGTAAACCTCTGGGGAGGTTTACACACTGTAACGGGTAAGTAAGCAGATCTTAGAACGACTTTGCGAGGAGACAATTAAATGTGATAATTATTCACTGATAATTGGATTAAAAATAATTACGTAAGAGTCTCTAGCTGAGACACGAAGCCTGAAACACGTGTGTCTGTGTGTGTGTGTGTGTGTGTGTGTGTGTGTGTGTGTGCGCGTACAAGTGTGTATACCTA